>NW_026453305.1:0-173895 GCF_025200985.1 Drosophila gunungcola
GTTTGAGAATCAAACCAATCTTCTGCTAGTTGAAAATAAGCTTTAAAAAAAGAAGCAAACAGATTTGAAGTTTCTATATCAGAATGAGAAGTTAAATTTCCAAGGAACATAGCAGAGAGAACTGAAGAAACTTTTTTTTTGATCTGACAAATCTCCAAAAAGATTTGGGGTTGAGTGTTTAGCTTTAGGAAAAGTTGGGGCCTTTCAAGTCACTGCGGAAAATTATCCCAAAGCCTTTGCTGGCCTGAAGCGGGTGTACGAAAATGATTGTCTTATTTTTTTTTTGACAACATATCGACACTTTTTTATTTGCAAAAAATTTCCCAGCCTTCAGCTAAAGCCTTGAGAACCCTCATGATAGACGCATTACTAATGCTATTTTAATACGTCTGGTAATGAGCAAGGTCGATGCAGGAACTTTGGAGTGAATGTGAGGCGGCCCTCAACAGGCGATACCAACACATGGTAGCGGAAGAGGCTTCCCAGCCCACAACTGTTCAGTAGATCCAATCTAACCCTAAGAAGAATGGAAATAGGAGGAACTCCATACTCCTGAGCAACTACTCTGTCAACAACACTTTGAGAAAAATACTCAAAGGCAACTGCTCGACGTGTTTCAGGTACTTTCTAAAAAGGATAGAAACATTGAGCTTAGATTAACTGGATTCGACCTTGATGTCAAGCTAACCGGTTGTGTTTATTTTTGAGCTCTCTTATTTATTTAAAAATTGTATAAACATTTTATGTTTTCTCGGTTTTCTGAACTTTGAAACATAACTTTCGCCGACCTTGCCTCTTCTTTTGACTTCCCGGCTGCTACGCTTAACCTTTATTTTTATTTTATTTTTGTTCTTATTACCCGTGCAATGTCAGATGCTGATACCATGCCCGGCAAAGATGTCTTTTAATTTCAAGCCATCTCTGGAAATTCCTATTGTAAAAGCAATATTGACCCCCGTGTGAGTAAGCATTTGGAGTTAGCCAAGCACCAGACGAAGTCAAAAAAGTCATCAACCAAGCCTCTAGGAATGCCAAGGCGATTTCCTTTGATGCCAATAGGTGCCTCACTGACAACTCGGACAATTTAACCTATGAATACTTTGATGATCCAAGGAGTCACACTGTGGAACATCGATACATCGGGTGGCAACGCCACGTTGGGTCAGGGAACCGATAACAACTGGAGACCGATCGATTTGGCGGAGAGTGACCATACAAGGGAGAGTCACACGGGAGAATATCGATAACACCGATAACGACTGGAGACCGATCGGCACGACGTAGAGTGACCATCCGACGGAAAAGACAAATCATGGAGATCGAGAAAGTCATCGGGGAAAACGTCTGGGGAGGGAATTTAAGTCTACGGGGAAAACGTCTGGGGCGGGAATTTGAAAGTCTACGGGGGAAACGTCTGGGCGGGAGATTCAAAATCTGGATGGAGGATCGGCGCTGTGGAACTCAAGAAGGAACTGTGAGCGTCGTGGGAACCGTCTGGAGGAGCGAGTCGACTAGAAGACTACAAGCAAACGAGGACAAGTGCGATGAGAAGACACGTCGAGGGAAGGATGACCAAGGCAGAGAGAACAGCGAGTATCTTTTCATTCCCGAAGTAAGGGGAGAATGTGAGGAGTTGAATAACTCCCCACAAGTTAGAAAGCAAGCTTAGTAAGCGCATGCAAGCAGTGGTCTACCAGTTACCAGTTACGCGGCGAATTCGCCCGTAGTAACGGTAGTGCGGCGAGAGAGAGTGGTGCACTGAGCACCAGACAAGGACACGGAGAGTCCGAGAGGGACAGCAATAGAAGAGAGCGGCGAAGGGCCGTGGGCAGAAGGAAGTAACGGGACGGCACCGGACTTTGGACCCTGATATTGGTGCCGTGCGCAGAGGGCGAAAGGTCGAACGGTAGAATCATAGACTTTGGACCAGGAGTCAAGGAGACGGCCGATAACTAGCGGTAAACGGAGGCCTATATAAACCGGCCGAGCGCAGGAAGCTGGATCAGTCGGTTTCTACCAAGTCAACAAGTAACAGGCATCAAGTGAACCAGTAACAAGTGAAACAACGTGAAGGAGCAAGTAAAGCCGTGCGGAGTCATCAAGGAAACAAGATCGCTACGTCGAGACGTTCGGGACTTATAGCTAAAGTCTCTGAATTAAGACACAGGTAGCTGATGTTCTTAATTAAGGCACGTTAAGTCAAGGCGCTTTGTCGCAACTTCAGTCTCGATATCAGCTTGGCGTAAAGCGCGGTGTGACAGACAGAGTTGTACAAAAAGGGTCCTTCGGCTCGGAAGGGAATTTGCCTAGAACTAGCTGCCTTGCTACAAGGATAGGCATAGCAAGGATAGTCCTGCGTGCGACTGATCGTCCTGCGAGAGCTGTACAGGTCCTGGTGCAACTATGCGTTGAGAGCACAGCAGTTCACCGCTAGAGTCCCAGAACGGCAGCTGACCAAATATCGAGAGCCAATGACACTGCTGCGACTGGTCCTGCAGGAGAAATCAATGAGCAGAGCCAGGATACGAGAACTGCAAGTCTACAAGTCCACGGCAAAAAGGCTAGGGTAGAAGCGTTGGTCTAGAACCAAGCATTTGTCTCAGGGACTACAATGGCGGCCTTCTGCGTACGCCTGAACAGTCAGGTAAGTAATAAGCAGGCGTTCGGTGCCACCAGCCGGTACAGACCAAGGGACAGGAGGCTTCGGCTGCGAAAGGCGTACGTCTTGAGAGCACAGTGTCTGTTCACCCTAGTCTGGGAACGGTGACGCATCCCTAAGTCCTGATAGCCACCGAGCTAACGGCAGTGGAAGGAACCACGAGCACCCCGAGCGGAACCTGCATCAGCGGCAGATGCTGTGGAAGAGCGGAGCTCTACCAGATAGTTACAAAAGCTGTCTGAGCGAGAAAAATCCCAGCGAGATGGAAAGTTCAGAGACTTGTCATTCTACCGAATCCTGGGAAGCCTCAAGATGACCCCTTCTCATGTAGGCCAAACGCCGGCAAGGTCCTCGAGTACATCGTCAGTTTGGGACTGAAGAAGGCCATAGCGGCGGCAAGCGGTATATTTGAGTCCCATTTCGGCTTCAGAACGGCCTGATCGACAGTTGACGCCACTAAGGTTGTCCAGATAGCAGAATCGGCTATGGCAGGCACTAGATCGAAGGGCGGTGATAAGGAGTACTGCTTGATGGCGACGCTGGACATAAGAAATGCCTTTAACTCTGGAGGCTCTGACGAACTTTGGGTTCCCCCTAACTCCTAAAGATAATAAGGAACTTAATCAGCGACAGGCTCCGCCAATTTGAAACTCCTGGTGGTCTGGAATCAGCCAGCCTCATTGGTGTAGTTCCGTAAGGATCCGTTCAACGCAAAGTACGACTGAGTCCGTCGGCTGGCGCTGCTAGACAGGACCGAAGTAGTTGGTTTCGCTAATAAAGTGGTTGAAAAGGAGCTCCGCCAACCCTAGGAGGTGTGCAAGCATCGAGATCATCCGGGCATGGCTTGACAGAGTAGGGCTTAAGCTACAGTCGGAGTTTGTGCTCAAGACCTCGGCTGTCGGCTCTCTCCGAACGGTGTCCTACCAAGCGGCGAACTTCATTGCGGGAACACCGCCACTAAATGATTTGACAACAGAGCAGATCGCCAAGTTCACGCAGCTTCACGGGAGGAACCATAAAAGTTAAAACACTGGCATTTTGGTAGTCCCTTTGGAAGCTAAGAGAAAGCTGATAACCTCCACAGGTTCGGTTTCTACACCAGTGGGGCCTGCAAGCTGTGCGCCAGCGACGCAATGGAGACGGCTGAGCACGCTGTGTTCGAGTGCGGCTGGTTTAGCCAAGAGCGTCAACTCAGGGAAAGTTTTTTAATAGGAAGACTTACTTGTGCCGCTCATGCTTCAAAAGCGAAACCAATTGGCTGGTCGTAAGCAATTTCGCCGCGGTCATAACGGACAAACTGATTAGCGAGAAACGGCTACGGAGAACCTCAGAAGTGTATGTTGAGCAATGTTTGCGGCCGTACCGCCGCGACTTGTCCTGCTTTACCCCCCAAACCACCTTTGTACATTCCCCAAAATTCAAGTCGTGCAGAATTCCACTATATCGACGACCTCATCCTAAGCGAAAACGACGTTAGGATAAGGTGGTAGAAATAGCCACGCCGCTGGAAGGTTCTATATTTACAACTGGGCATCGAACTCAAAGACTGTGCTTAGCGAACTAGGCGGGGAATCATCGTCAACGGAGGTCGAAATCATCACAGCCGAGAAGGACCCAGTCTATTCTGAATCGCTGAAACTTACGACATGTCGCTTATCTTCAAATTCTCCCTTCTGAAAGCTACATATGGACAGAAAACGATGCATTTTCGAATCGAGAACTTCTCCAAAACTTCATCGTCACATTCCACAAAGCTACCGCAAATTACTCAGCTTCCCATTACTAATTTCGCCGCTTTTCAACGCCCATTTACCTAAGTATCAATTTCTTTAAGCCACGTTCCTTGGCCGTCGGCAGAAGAAGGGAGAAGCAATAGGGAGTAATCTTCACGTCCTCACAGTTAGAGCGGTGCATCTGGAGTTAGCCCACTCCCTCGAGACCTCGTCCTGCGTTATGTGTATCTTCAACTTCTTCAGCCGTCGCGGCACTAACTTCAAAACGACCGGTTTAACTTTAACGAAGTGCACGGATCACAATTAAATGGAGCATGGGAGCGCCTTATAGGATCAATATAAAGTGTCTTGTCCGCCATTTTCCCAGCGATTTATTCACTAGCGAGAGTCTAAAAACCGCGGTTTGAGAAATCGAATATATTATAAACTCACCAAAGGCAACGAAGCTATCAAACCAAATCATTTACTGCTGGGATCAGCAAGCGGATATATGTCCATCTTCAACAAACTCTCTCGGTGCGATGTATGTGGCAATCGACCCAGCTAATCGCCGACCGTTTCTGAAAACGCTGGGTCATGGAGTATGTTGCCGACTTAGCATGCCTAGGAAAATTGTACGCCAAACAGCAACCCCTAACGATTGGCAGCGTCGTCCTTAAATTGTAGGAGAACTTAACACAGAACACATGGCCCAAAGGAAAAATTTGACCAGCTGGTGAGAAGCGCTACGATCAAGACCACACACGGCATCCTGCAACGACCCGTAGCGAAGCTGGCAGTGTTGAACTTCGGCAAGACTGAGGGTAACTAAGACCCAAGTTTACAGACAGATCTAAAGAGCCAGCTTTACCTTAGAGGGTTAAAGTTAAGAGTGAGTGGCTGGAATTGTACCGTTTAGCATAAGCTTTAAGCGCACCTTTTGGATTCGCAAGCACTTGCTTCGCCATCGCTTAGTTTGTTACGATTATTTTTAAAGCGAACCACTTATTTCATATATAACAGGCCGTATATCACGCCATACAGCCAGCAGTAATATATTAAGTTAATAAATTAAGTTGTATGTTTTTTTTTTTTTTGAAACGGGACCGGCTGAAGATGGCCTCAAAAAAAATATTTCCGAGCTTGTAAAGTTTATATATTCATGTTTCCGTCAATCCGTTTCTACGCAAACCAGTCTCTCAGCTTTAAAGATATATGCATGTAGCTTTTCCAAAATTTGTTTTTATTGCATGTAGTATAAATAGTAAGTCGCAACGAGCCGAATCGGTCGACTGTATCATGTGGCTCCCATAGGAACTATCGAAAAAAAAAATTAAAACATGTTGTAACTTTGCTGTATCTCAATTTTGTTTGTTAATTCTTCAATATAATACATAATGATTTATTGTTTTAGAATTGTTTAAACGTATAACTTAAAAAAACTATGATCGGCACAAAAATAAAAAAAGATGTCGTCGACGGAAATTGTCGACACTACTGGTGCACTTTTGAGAAATGCGAGGATGGTGTAAGTGCAAATGACTTGCACAAAAGCAGTTCCAAGCAAAACGCCTTGCACGTTGCTGATAAAGAAAAAGTTTACGTTGGGAGCGGTAGGGTTGCTGGTGTTAGCCGAACGCGAAATAGAAACGGCTTGTGCTGAATTGTTGCGTTGTTGTTACGTATGATTCACCCGAAAGTATTCTGATTTGGAGCGGGCGTGAACTCAGCAGTAGCAGGGTTAATGGTAGTTAGCCGTAGGCGAATTAAGAGCAGCTCGAGAAGCTCATCGCAGTGAAGAAGCGTATGATGTCGTCCCCTTCACTTGTAACAATTGTGTGTATGTAATTAACTTATTCTTCCATTGATAGGGTGACTCTCTTTGGAATAACACTTCGAGAAAGAGTGCTCCCACAGAGACAGAGAAAGTTTCGGCAATTTGTTCGAGCCCAGGAAAGCGAGCAAACAATCCCAGTTTTCGGTGTATTTTTTTAATCAATAAAAAAACCACCTTAGATGGTGCATTGGAGCTCTTTCAGTGCGACGCCTGGTTCTGAACCTACCACAAATAGATTAAACAGAAAGCTTGCTGTTTACTAGCAGTCTGCGATTCTCGAACCGTGCCATTATTTTCCTGAAATCGGTACAACAAGATTGACATTTTGCGATTACGTTTGTGCCTTCTTTATCTGTTCACACAGTTATGCCGAAAATTTCTCATAGACCCCATACCAGTAATCATATTTTGACTATACCAAAGGGGCTAGACTATCGACTGGCTGCTTTGCAGCATATCTCTTATTCGCGTTCCACCCTTTTCCACAAAGCCCGGACTTGGTCATGACGAACTTGGAATGTATACACGGATGGCTAAGCCATGCTAGGAATATTGTTTCTTGTTTTAAACTGACTCATCCGGTCAGTTACAGCAATAAAGTTTCCCAATGCAGACTCGGCAGCACTGCTTGCCTATCTAACGGCTTACCAAGTAGCTCTAGAATTTGTAAGTGGGACCTAAATCTTAGCAGTAGGAGGACTCATCGAAATGCTCGGGCTGGTCTTAGTAGTGGGTGTGGCCTTTAAAGCAGATGTCTTTGGGCTGGGTAGAGTTTTCTCAAGAGTGTAGACGTAGGGGTCTGTGGCTCGGGTTTCTTGCGAGGTGTTCGAGGTGTGCTACTGTTACTTTTCCTATGGACTGGGCTGACCACTAATTCTTGTATTCTTCTCCCTCCGAAGCATACTAATTTGTACTGCAGAATTTTAAGTTATTCCTTTTAAAGTTCTGCATTTGTCCCAGAATATTTGTGTTGAGTAGTGGAAACACCCGCAAGGTGTGCAGCAGAATCCTTAATCCTTAGCTAATATATTCCTATATATAATATTTCAATATATATAATATATTATATATACATATATTTTATATGAACAGCATCACGAGACTACTTGAAATATTTAGGGGATTAGTGAAAGTGGTGGTTGAGCGTACACGATTTTGAAAAGTGAGAAGAAGTGACTTCTTAGTTACTTTTGAAAGATAGAACGGCGATAGATCATATATAACAAAAACAAAATGCGCATCTATCCTCAATAAGTCAATTCTTAGTCACTTCGTAAAGATAAAGCAAGATATAAATTAATAAAAAAAAAACAAGGACAAGAAGTGACTTCTTAGACACTTTGGACGATAGAAAGAAGATAGAAAATATTTCACAACAACGAAGTCTATGTGAAAAAAAAGTATCTTCCAAAGCACTTCTGGAAGATGAAAAGAAGATAGTAAAGGGATATGCAAATCACAGAGCACATACATAGCTAAGCTTTCAACGTCACTTCAAAATTTAAAATAGTCTTGTCCCTATGAACTTACTCGGAAGTCTAGGTCATTAGACGAGTTTAATCGTTTTAAGGCGAGGAAACTTCGACAATTTCAATTTTTTTATCTTAAAATAAAATAAAATTTATTTATACAAGTCAAAACAAGAATCGTGAAAATGCGACATGCGAGGAATAACAGCAATATAAAACTGTATAAGAGTGCTTCCTGTGCAGCGCATACCTATGAGCATATGAGCAGTACCTGCAAGAAACATTGATTTAGTGTTAAGATGTTTCTGGGTATTATATACGTTTTGCAGGTTGAAAAATGTATATGCTGTTACCAGCAATTTGTGTTAAGCTAAAGTGTGAAACTTAATATTGCATTAAAGCGATACACAAAGTCGGGGAACTTCAAACGCGGAAAACTCGTTGTCTGCATAATTAAGCTGAAGATATAACTCCAGGTCGAGGTAAATACGTTCATTTTGCACAGGCCGAAGGACATTTATAAACTCATTTTGCTTACAATTTCAAGTAAATATTTAATTTATAATTTACGAAAGACATTAAAGGCGTTTGAGCAAGGCGCGTGTACAATAGGAGCAATGTTTTGTTGAGGGTTGCGCTTGTGGGCAAGTGTCAATCCGGATGTTGACGACTATATTTAAATTATTAACGTGCCTTCTCGTTTGTTATTCGCTTAGCTTTTATGACCATGGTGCGTAGCACGGGCTTCCACCAACCTCTTATTCGTACTTTTCTTGCTTAATTTTGACGGGGCCGCATTATTATTTATTTGTCCCAAAATAAGCTTTTGTTTTTAAATATTTTTGGTTGATGAACAAATGGTAATACAAAACATAAATTTTTTAAGTGACATAAGCCATTAGTACTTTTCTGTGATAATTGCGGTCATCGATTCGGCTTAACCGGCAGATTGTTTGAAGTTAAAAGCTTGTTAGATTCCTAAATGTTTCATCTTCAATATAAAGTAACAAAATTATTTTGGTTTTTACGGCTTGTATTTATTAAATTACATAAATTAAGTTGAACTTCAAGTTTAGCATTTAATTCTAACTTTGTCGAGCTCTAGCGTCTATATTAGGAAATCTACCCTTAATACATGTATCGGAAAATTGATAAACGATTTATTTCTTGTAAAAAACAAAATTGGAATGAAAACTGGTGAAAAACGTTATTTACATTTTACAAAAAAAAAAAATACCATACCATACCAAAGTCTTGAGTGTCATATTTTGAATCAGGGAGTCCATATGCACCGGAAAATCAAGGGTTGATCTCTGGAGGATCCCGATGAGGAAGGGTCAGAAGTTTGCAACGCCGTAAAGGTGATGTTTCCGACCATATAAAGTATATATATTCTGGATTAGCATAACTAGGAGAATCGATCTAGCCATGTCCGTCTGACCTTCCGTTTCTACGCAAACTAGTTCCTCAGTTTTAAAGCTATTCTCATGAAACTTTCCAAAAAGCTGTGTTTCTATTGCAGGTAGTATATAAGTCGGAACGGACGACTATAGCATATAGCTCCCATAGGAACAATCGGAAAAATATAAAATTATAACTTTGGTGTTTTTTAATTTTTTTTTAATTTAATTTTTTTTTTAGTTCTTCGACTTATAGTAATGGTTGTATATTTCAGAATTACGGTTTAAATTTTATCAAAATCGGACTACTATATCATATAGCTCCCATAGGAACAATAGAAAAAAAAAAAAATTACAACTTTGTTGTTTTTTAATTTTTTTTTAGTTCTTCGACATTTAGTAATGGTAAAATATTTCAAAATTACGGTTTAAATTTAATCACAATCGAACGACTATAACATAAAGCTGCCCATAAAAACAATTTTTTAATTTAACCTTCTATCTTAAAATATTTTTAAAAAATTTTTGTTGACTAATTAATAATTTGTCAGTTCAGAATTTCGTTTTTAATTTTATTAAAATCGGAAAACGATATCATAAAAATCATGATAACTTCAATGTTTTTAAACATACCCAAGTCAATCATAATTTTAATGTTTTCAAGAATATTTAATTTTTGCAATAGCTGCAAGGGTATATAACCTTCGGCTTGCCGAAGTTTGCTGCCTTCCTTGTTTCAATTGAATTCAATTGACCTGGAAAAGCTAGATTTCGACATTATAAAAGGATCCCCGTTTGACATTGGATTATAAATTTACTAACGTTCAATTAGACAAATTTTCAAAAAGGTTACAGATATTAAGGATTTTGTGCTGCTGCATTTGGAAAAAATCAAGGTGCAGGTATAAATGTTTAAAAAAAAAAGGTTTCCGATAATTTATTATTATCATTTTTTGTAATTTACTTGCGCTTCATATTTAAAATACTTACAACTATATATCCTAAAGAATCTCTGACTTATAATGCTGACAATATGCTCCATCTTGTCGATCGTGTTGAAGAACAAGGACATACATCTGAATTTACTGCCTAAAAATTTAAAAACTTTTTGCAAAAATTAAAAAAAAATGTTTAAAACCCTGTCCAGATATTAGAACAGTTAAACATTAAATTTTCAACACCCCTGCCTATTAATAAAATATTAATATTAATTGAATAGGCATGATGAAATAGTAAAATTTTTTTGAAAAAAATGTTATGTTATCACCTCAAATACCTGATAATAGTTTTTGCCTTAGGTATGTGGTTCCAATAAAAACAAGAGACTTTTATAAGCAAGAGGGGACTATCTTCATTAAAGTTTATAGAATTTCCACATAAAAGTTTCTCAATTGGTATAAATCTAAGAGATAGTTAATTTATTGATGAAATAGAACCTCACCCAATAACAGAAATTGAGCAATTAATTTACTCCCCTGTATACTTGTCATACAAAAGCAAAATAGCCGAAAAACAACAATAAATTCGCTGTGTAGGCCGCATGCCCAGCGGCCTGGCAGAAGAAAAAGCAATTCCCGACATCGCACTTTATGTATTTTTATAACTTGCCGCGACACAACAAGCACTGAAGTACTAATTATAAGAACAATAATTGCAACCGGCTAAAATTAACCACTAAGGAAGAAAATAACATTCAAAATAAAACTTAAAGGCAGACTTCGATTTAACAGCAGGAGCTAGCGGCTTACAATAAGATTTACTAACAAAAGAGTGGGACCTCTTCCAAGAATTGTGTGTAGACTTGATACATACAAGGGATAATCGAAGAACCTCCCAAAACTTAAATTATTTAAAATCTGCTTTAGTTTGGGAACTTCTTAGCAGGGCTGTGAACCCATTTCAATTTGGCTTAGGTTCGGTTCGGGGTTCGAACCTAAACGATTGATAAGGTTCCGGCTTACAAACCAGTTTGTCGATATGTTAAAATCGGGTTCCTGGCCAAACAAGGGTAAACAAAAAAAAAATTTTTTTTACATGAAATATAAATGCCAATTTTATTTTCATTCTTAGCATTAGCATTACTGAAAATCACAAAATAAGAATACTTTATTGTACAACGATAAAAATGATAAAATTACTTAATTGAAATTGGTCAAATGAATATCGTTTAGTATATTGATCTGTATTTTGTACATTATTTCTTTTAGTACACTATATTTTAAATACACACAAACACCTTTTAACGAGATAAAACATTCGTTAAGAAATTCGTTAAGCATTTGACCATATAAATACATTTTTTAAATTTTCTTCCCGCTTCAACAAAACCTTTGAGCTTTTTGTCTATACGGGCATTTTTATTACAGCGTCAGGTTAAGAAAATCTTAAAAAGTGATATGAACATAAAATTTAAAAAAAAATTGTTTTTGACAATTGGAAAAAATTCTAAAAATATATATTTTGAACCGAGGACGATTAAGAAAAAAATGTTTTCGGTTCATTATCGAAATAAATCGTCGCTAAGGTGCGGTTTATTTAAAAAAAATCTGAAACACTCCGGCTTGGAGTAAACAAACTCCGGAGTGTTTCACAACCCTGGTTTAACACATTTGCACCGTACTTAATTTTAGTTTTTTTTTTTGTAAATGTCTCTATATTATGTTATTGTGTTTACCTCGCTAACTCAATAATTCAAACAAAACAGAAGAATATTTTTCCTAATTCGCAGAGTTTCTCGTTTCCGACCTTATATTTCTAGGAACGTTTCTTCTCAATATTCCCTAAGCTGCTTAATTTTTCAACCTATTAAAAAGTCTATTCCCTTTTTTAACCACTGTTACTAGTCGGTATTTTATTGATTTATGGTCGACAACACCTGGTCATCCCTATTCTTTCATACATTCATATTCATTGTGTACTGGACCAAGCTTATTTTAGAAGGTATGATTGCTATAAATTACTCTCTAATTCGTTAATAAATGCTATCTCCTCGACTAAGAAATCTCAAATACTTTTTTCACTAATTTCTCTAGAGGCCTTTTTAATCTCTGACTGCCTTTTCAGCAGATTCAATATTTGCTCGGACACCATATATAAATTTAAAACAAGAAAGGAAGCAAACTTCGGCAACCCGAAGCTCATATACCCTTGCAGCTGTTACAAAAATGAAATATTCTTAAAAACATTAAAATTTATTATTTATTTACTTGCGTAAATGTTTTCAAACATTGTAGCTATGATGAATTGCATCTCAATTATTCGATTTTAATAAAATTAAAAGCGTAATTCTGAACTGTCAAATTATTAATAAATCAAGAAGAATTTTTAAAGAAAAATTAAAAATAAAAAAGTTATATTTTTTTAACATTTAATTTTTTTTTAATAATTTTATTGTTTTATGGGAGTTTTATGTTACAGTCGTCCGATTTTAATGAAATTTAAACCGTAATTCTAAAATATTTAACCAATACTATATGCCGAAGAACTAAAAAAAAATAAGAAACAGCAGACATATATTTTTTCATTTATTTTTTCCGATTGTTCCTACGGGAGCTATATGCTATAGGCTCGTTCCGACTTTTGTACTACCTGAAAAAAGACAACTTTTGGGAATGATTCATTCAGATAGCTTTAAAGCTGAGAGACTAGTTTGTGTAGAAACGGACGGACGGAGAGACGGACAGACGGACATGGCTAGATCGACTCTCCTAGTGATGCTGATCAAGAATATGTATACTTTATAGGGTCGAAAATATCTCCTTCACTGCGTTGCAAAATTCTGTCAAAAGTAGGCATTAATGGAGCATTAGTGCTAGGCACCTCCAAGAGTGAAACCTCCTTGGTTGAGTGCAATGTTTTCACTGTTAGCCAGTTAAGGAATGAGTACCGTTAGCGAAATAAATAAATAAAATAAATAAATAAATTATAATACTCTCTGCAAGGGTATAAATATTAGATTAACTTAAATCTCTTATTTTGCTTTAGTCCTGGTCGCTGGTGTCGTCGCTGCTATTGCCGTTGCTGTAGATGCTGCTGTTGTCGCAGCTTGTAGTTGCGCTGTTGTAGATGCTGATGTAGCACGCTGCCTTTTTATAACCTTGCAAAGGGTATTATAATTTTACACAGAAGTTTGCAACGCAGTGAAGGAGACATTTCCGACCTTATAAGGTATATATATTGTTGATCAGCATCACTAGGAGAGTCGATCTAGTCATGTCCGTCCGTCCGTCAGTCCGACCGTCCGTCCGTCCGTCCGTCTGTCCGTCCGTCTGTCCGTCCGTCAGTCCGTCCGTCCGTCCGTCCGTCCGTCCGTCCGTCTGTCCGTCCGTTTCTACGCAAACTAGTCTCTCAGTTTTAAAGCTATCTGCATGAAACTTTCCCAAAAGTTGTCTTTCTTTTGCAGGTAGTACATAAGTCGGAACGAGCCGGATCGGACTACAATAGCACATAGCTCCCGTAGGAACAATCGGAATAATAAATAAAAAATATTATAAGTTTCCTGTTTTTTAATTTTTTTTTTTAATTTTTCAACATATAGTAAAAAGCAAATTTTTTAATGTAACTTTTCTGCTATGTAATTTTTGTAAAAAATTATTTTTGACTTATTATAATTTGACAGATTAGAATAACGTATTTAATTTTATTAAATTCGGAAGCCGATTTCATATAGCTGCCATAGAAACTAGCAATAATTGAGCTGCAAATCATCACAGCTTCAATGCTTTTAAACATTTACACAAGAAAATCATAATTTTAATGTTTTCAAGAATATTTAATTTTAGCAAAACTGCAAGTGTATATGAACTTGTGCTTGCCGAAGTTTGAATCCTTTCTTGGTAATTATTAATTTTTAGCGAGCCCACTTAACTTTTTTTGATTGAGGGGTAATTTGAATATTATGATTACGGATTTTTTCACCTTTTTGGGAGTTTAGTTAGCATTTTTGGAGTAATCAAGGTACCGCCTGGAAATGATTTAGGTTTCAATTGCTCTTTAATGACTTCAGCCACGTCGTTTGGCAGTAACATAATTAACTTCGTTTATTTTAAAGTACGATTTGAAGACGACGCTGTTGTGCTTTTTCTTCTTCATGCTTAAGAGCCTTGGTAAGTCTACGGGTAGCCTCCTTAAGACATTGCTTGGAGATTGGTGATTTGCTGGCTTTCCAAGTATGTCTCAAACGTATTTTTCCAAAATAAGCTGTTTAATTTGAAGATTAGTATCGTATAGGTTGGTCTGCACATCTTTCTCTTGTAATGCAGAGATATTGGCTGCTGCGACGAGTATTGATTCCAGTAAGTCGGCACAGCAATCGATTTCCTCCATGATGTTGAGCTGCGGGGTTAGTTCAATATGGGAACTTACATACTTTTTGTATTTAAGCCAATTTGTTCTGTACATCGTCAGCATGTGGGGGTGGCAAAAAGCAAATTGTAAAAGTTAAATTAACATACGAAAATACTCTTTTTTTTTTTTGGCCAAGTGTGTACACACCAAATATATGTCAATCGTATAATTAACCATGAATAATTGTTACTTTACTGTGTATTATATTTTAAAGTATTTTGTTTTTGCTTTTCTGGCTTGTTTGATGGTAACGTTCATATTTAAATAGTAAAAAAAAATATTTTATTAAATGTATAGTAAAACACTACTACAATTGTTTCAGAATATTTTTATTTTTCTTCTTTAGTTTTTTATTGCAATACCCACTATTTTTATTTGTGTTTATTTCTATGTTAATAGTAACATTAAAGCAGAATTAATTAAAATTAGATATTTATTTTCTCTTATATTTTATTGCTGCAATAAGTAACAATGTTATAGTTATTTAACATTTTTTTGTCGACGTCAATTTTAATGAGTGCTTACATCAGAATCGCCCCAGCTTGTTAGCTCGGGGGTCAGAGGGCAAGTCCTTGGCTCTAATCTCGCCCACGGCGACATTAAAAAAGTAACTATTATTTTAGATCGGAGTTAACAAAATTTACTTATAATCAGCAATTTATCCCCTTCCAATTAAACAGGGTTATTAAATTTAGAAAAGGAACAGTGTTCGGCTCACAAACTTTTGACGTGCTCTGTCGCTGCTACTCTGTGTACAATTTTTATGTCAATATATTATACAATTTTTGGCGGTTCCACTACTTAATAGTAATGCAACTATTTTTTTTTTTGTGGAAAAATTTTTATTTTATGGGAAATTAGCCATTTCCCCAGGTTGAAAAGGTTTTAACAATTAAAATGAATTTTTTACATAGTTTTTTTTGTGTGTAAGAGTGCCTGGTGAAACACAATCCAGTTTGTTGTGTGTTTTGATGATTGCAGTGGGCTCACATTCATTTGGGGCTCACAGGCGAGATCCCATGTACGTATGCTTGGCATTATAATCTCCTGCTGCCATGAAGCGATTTCCAAGTGAATTGTAGAAATTGAAGCATTGACATTCAGAGACTGAAAAGCGAAGTGGGCAATAGACAATGGCAATAGCAAGATTGCAGTTGCCCAGTTGTTAATTTATCGATGTAGAATGCAAATAACTTTGTGCAAACCTATGAGGAATGTGGTGTTTGATGCAATCTCTTATTAAGATTCCGGCTCAACGTGGGCTTCGCCATCTGGTTGATCGGTTCCGTTGATTTTACATAAGGTTTTGCATAGATGGTTTTCACTGAATGACAAAAAGTCCATCATACTTTGTTGCAAAGTGATCATCATAGTTTCGATATTGCTCTTTGGCTGTCCCAAGGGCTGCTGGTTGTTTTCAATTCTCGGTTCTACGTGAGTGGTTCCTGTTCTTAGAACACAGGCATAGAAGATGCCGTTGGTCGTGATTGAAGGGCCAACTGAGGATCTGGCTGCTCTGTCGGAGAAACCTTCAGGTGAGGCTTGATCTTAGGGTGTGGTAAGACCTGGTGTGGCCAGGTGTGGTTGTACATTGCATTGGCCCCTTCCGATCCCACGATGTAGAAGGTACGTTCTGCTGTCTATCTCCAGTTCGACTTAGAAAAGTGGTTGTCGCTTTTTCTTTCTGTTTATTAGGTTTATCACATTTTTGGCAACGCTAACCGTTGCGATGCCCAAATAAAATAAAGCCGAACAAATTTCCAATTCTATATGCACTATGTTTATTCTATATGGCACTAAGGCCTTATTTAGAAAGTTTATATGTTAATGTTTAAGATTAGTTGGTTGGGCAGGCAGACCGACTTGTCTGTGCCTTTTAACTAGCTAAAATAAAACGAAAAGAATAGGCATGCGATCTGCGACCGTGCTTTCAGCGATCGGGTACAAAATCGAACTAAAACTAAAAAGATTCTTGCCGTGGACAAAGGGCCAGGCGGCGATTGGCGAAAGGAATTCAAAAAGGAGTAGCAATTACATCAATTGAAATAGAGCCACGGAGGGCAAACAGCAAAGGCAAAATCAAACATCGATAACTTAATTTACGTTAAGGTTTTAAGTTATAAGAATTCAATTATACTGCGGCATGAAAGAACATTCTCTCCCCGTTGGAAGACCAGGGCTTTCAACCAGATCTTGCATTGGCGGCACAAACAACTTGCGGACAGCTCTTCGAGTGGTTCCAGTTGATGCTCGTATCACTGCCACACGAGTAACTCCATCAGATGCAGACACCAATTCATGACCCTGGCTAATGGCCATTTAAGAGGACGCAAGTTCTCGTTTTGAACCAGGAAGACATCGTTGACTTGTAGTGCATTTTGACCGTTACTGCTGCAGGGTTAAATACTCTCCACGCCACCGTGACCAGAAGATTTGTTGAAAATAAGCAATTCTCTGCCAGCGGTCCAAACGGTTAAAGTTCAGCTTTTTTGACATCAGTGTCAGAAACATCACCAGCGGAACTGTGCCAAGAAAGTGTGCAGGAGTCAGCACCTCAAGATCTGCCGGATTCTCTGAAAGAGGGAGTAAAGGTCGTGAGTTGATAATTGCCGCAATGTGGCACACGAGTGTACGCAATTCATCGAACGATAATAAAGATGGGCCAACAAAACAATGGAAATGAAATTTGGCCGTTTTTATTGCAGCCTCCCAGGGACCTCCAAAGTGAGGCGAACGAGGGGAAATAAAACGCCACTCAATTTAATCTTCCAGGCAGAATTCCTCTATAGCTCGAATGTGGGGGCCAGACAGGAATAAATTCTTCGGCTCAGCCAGCTCGTTTTTAGCTCCAATGAAGAATGCCTGTGTTAAAAGATCCTGAACAAGCTCCAGGTGGATAGTTTAGTCGCGAAAGGTACTATTTCACAGAAACTCCGGTTTTAAAGCAAAATGGCCCACAGAAATCCAGACCAGTAACCAATGAACGTTGTTTTTGCATTTACACGACCCTTAGCTAGGTCAGCCATTAAATGTTGAGATAATTGTGGTTTAGCTCGGAAACATATGACGCACTTAGACGTTGCCGCCAATACTGTTTTTCGGCCACCTATCGATTAAAATTGAAGACGCATTACTTTTTCAGATGAAAGTCCAGTATAATAGCACGTGTAACTGGATGTTGGCGTAGTAGTAAGACAGAATGCTGCTCATTGTAATCCAAGGATAAATTTGGTAGTCTGACACCAACTCGCATCAGACCAGAGCTTGCTATGAATGGAAAAAAATGAGGACAACTGGCTCTGTTAGTCATCAGACAAGTTGCTCATTTGGTACTTCTGATAAGCATCTGAGTGCCCATTTTAACATCTTCGGCTGTGAATGTATATAAGTATAAAAAAGTGTGGGTGATCTTTTTTCCAAGAATTCACGAATTTGCATTGTAAAGATATATCCATTTCGTTGGCAACGCCGACCAAAATGCGCCTTCTCAGGTCGGGAAGAGTCTTCACAGGCAAAAAATATTCAGGCCAACCGTGCTGATTCTTGAGTAGAAATTTTGGGCCTCTGAACCAAGGGGCAGATTCCAGAAGCTCGCTCGGGGAAGCACCTTTTGACAAAATATCGGCTGGATTGCATAGCGCCAATTCATGCCAATGGATAGCTCTTGAAATAAAGATATTCGATTAGCAATAAAAACTTGGAAACGTGAAGGTTCATAGCTTATCCATGATAAAGCTTCAGCAGAATCCGACCAGCAATAAAACGGGCTATCATGTTGCGTACGTCCCGCATCAGTTGAGCCAGTAATAAGCAGATCATAGCTTTTTGGGAACCGTGAGAGTCTTCAAAGGCGCCACGCGAGATTTTGAGCAAAATAGATGCAGTTCTCGTTTGCCATCAGCTAGTGTTGCAGAATCCGTGGATCTCAATAGCACCATTTGGATGCAACGCACGTCTAGGAATCTTCATTTGCTGAGTACGACCCATTTCAGATGACTACTTCAGCTATGATGTATAGAGTGCCTCAGGAAAGCTCTCAACCTAACTTCTCTCTCCAGACTTGTTGAATTAAGATCCTGACCTTGGCGACCACAGGACCAATGAGACCAAGCGTATTGCAATGGTGGAAAGCACCAGTCGCTTACATGGCTTTGGAGAGACCTGTATGGGAGAAAAGTAAAACGAAAGACATCCCAAGCAAGACCCAGTGTCTTGCTAAAGTCGCTGCAATCGTCAAACTTCAAGAATGTTTCCCTTTCCGAGTCAGGAATTTGATCAAGGACATTACGCTCGTTGGAACACCATTTCCTGAGCTTAAAGCCATCTCGTGGAAGCAAGTTTGTTGTTTGAGACATGATTTCCAGGACTTCCTGTGTTGATTGGCCTCCTGTGATCAGTTCGTCAACGTAGAAGTCCCGCAAAGCGATTTTAGAACCGATTGGAAATGTGCTCTTCTCATCACTAGCCAATTGATGCATCGCTCAAACGAATAAAAAGACTGCGGGCTTAGTTCCATAAGTCACGGTATCAAGCTTGAATACCTGCACCTCCTGGTCCGGTGAGTCACGCCAAAAAATACATTGAAGATAGCTATCTGGTTCAGCCACGCGAACACACCGTTACATCTTGCAGATGTCAACAATCAATGCAACAGGAAAAGTACGAAACTGTTACTCGCAATTTAGTCGTGGTGCTGTCTTCCTTGAAAACGCAGTGGTGGGGCAGAAAATATTTGCAAAGACTCAAGGAGCCTCTGGGCACCACGGTCAAATGGTGGCTGTTACCACGCCTTCACCACAACTGTCAACTTCCCAAAAGCGACGGACTTGTTCATCCATATGAGCTTCATCAGCAACCAACTCACGCTGCAAAGCTTGACCGTGTAATTGCCCTGAGAGTGAAAGATTTGCCTCCTGTAACGATCCAACCAAGCCTCGTTTTCTGCAATAGGGGTAGCCAACAGTTAACTTAATCTGCCCTAGCTCAAAAAACTTGCTTGCGCCAATAAGAGGATCTATTCGCTGAGATCTATAGAATTCAGGATCGGTTAACCGAGGGAATTTTCCAACCATCGGGCTTAACGGTCAAACCAACCATCGGGCTTAACGGTCAAACTGGGTTGATTGTCAGTAATCAGTCTTGCGAAGTAATCAGAGGTACGCGACTTTAACTTAATGCAAACGGAGACTACTTGAGAAACAAACCGAGCATATCCAAAACCAGTAACTAATACAGGAGGCTTCGTTTTATGCAATTGCAACTGGTAAGCGAGTCGGGAAGTCACAATGTGGACTTGAGATACCCAGTGTAGCAGCGCACGGCATGGGATCCAAGCACCTGATCGACTTTGAATTCATATTCTGAGCCAGCAAAGAGGTGGAAAGGCTTGAAGTAATTGCAATTGGCGTACTTTGTTCTGCAGCGGGAGCTTGCAGAACCGGGGTCGAAGACTGAGTGACAAGATTCTAAAGGGTGTGATGCTTGGACCAGTAAGTTCGACGGCAGCTTGTCTTAAAATTGCGCATTTGATCCCCCTTCTTTCGGCAATTAAGACAAAGCCCTAATTCCCTTACCTTTTGAATACGCTCCTGTACTCACGGATTGGCCAATTGACCACAGCTAAAATATATAAGCCACTGTTATCACACACAACGCATCCATATCCAAAGTGTTAATGCTTTTGTTGCGGCTTCTTCCTGACTGTGAATTATTTGAGTACGATGCTGCAGTGTGCTCTACATTTTCCAATTTTTGACAACGCTTGGACAAAATGTGGTAAATTGATCAATCGAAGAATGTCATCAATAGCTGCAGATTCTTCCTAATTGGCTAGAGTTTTGCTATCTTATTTTTGGAGTAAAACATGAAAAAGAATGCAGTTTGAAATTTGCTGAACCGAACCCATTGACTGAAGAACAGGTAGATTAGCATTTATTTTAACAGACAGATCTCTCAGTTTCCAGACCCAGAATTGCCATTATACGAGATTGGAAAATTAGACGCTTATTATTAAAACGGTTGTTCAACAAATAGAAGGCTACAGCGTAGTTGCCATCACAAATTTCTAATGAGCACGGGAAAGGGAAACCCTTCAGGCAGGACTTTAAATGCTGCAGTTTCTCAATGTTAGTGAGCTCAACATCATTGTCGATGAAAGCCTTGAACATTAAGAGAAAGTCGGCAAATTCAGCATAGCCACCAGAAAATTCAGGCAATCTCAATTCAGTCCAATGAGATCTTTTAGCCGGCACAGAATGGAAATCCAGATATGACTCTGGTCTGGCGTGGAATTTCGAATTGCTGACGTTGACGCTTACCAAATTCTCCGATTAGCTTGATTTGTATTGATATGATGAGCTATTTAAAATCGTCGCGAGCCTGCCTGCCGATTTTATTAAAATCCAAAGAGTTTTCTTTTCTGAGCGCTTAACACGAAGCTCTAAATTTTCTTCACTCAATGCCTGGAGCTTCTCAACCGTCATGAGACTTTAGCCTTATTGATTAAGCCTTTAATTTAAGATGCTTAACTCCCTGAACTGAAGCAGCTAAAGTTGTTTCGGTTAACATTTTATTAAATTTATTTTAATTATTTTCAGTTTTAGTCACTTGTAAATATTTAAATTCCACTGTGCAGTGTGTTCTGTGCCAAAACTCATGACCACCGAAAAACTAACGGAATGTATGTGCATAAAAAACTCGCGAACAAAACGTTTCGGAAACGAACGCATATGGAGGAAACCAAAATACTTTGCGATGAGAGATTCTAGCGTAGTTTATGTGTTACCGCTTGCGGTTATGTACATAGAACTCGCAGGCTATATGTATATGCGCGATTATTCAAACGAACGGAAATAATTAAATTATTTGTTTGGTTGCGCTTTAGATTTTATTCATTTTAAATCACGTTGGAGTCACCGAAATGTTGGGTCTGTGAGCATTTTCACTTACGCTAACCTTTGGTGGTGCCCAAAGAAAAAAAAACCTCAAAAATTCTCAATTAATTGTGCACTAAGTTTTTTCTAAATGGCACCAAGGCCTTATTTACAAAGTTTCATGTTTATATGTATTTGAGATTGGTTGGTTGGGCAGACATACCGATTTTTCAGTGCCTTTTAACTAGCGAAAGTAAACGAAAAGAATAGGCAGGCAATCTGTTACCGTGCCTTCAGTGAGTGAGTACAAAATGCGGCATGACCGAACAGAATATTTAAAAATACAAAAGTTTTCTGCACCGTTTCTCAATTTCAACAAATGTTTAGGACTTGTTTTAGAATTCTGGAATAATTTTTGTTTTGGGCAGGTCGTTACAAAAAAAGTTTGTTTTACGACTTTTTGAAAAACTAGCTTATTTAGCGGGAAATTGAAAAAAAAAGCTAACTTTGCACGGCTATAACTTCAAATCTAGTTGAGCTACAGACAAATGCTGTATGACATTAAAAAGGTGTTGTCAAATGCTAATCACAAACATAATCGCTCTAAATAAATTAAAATATATTTAAATTTTTTTTTACGAATGGAAACATTTTGAGAGTGTTTCCTTTTAGTCGAATGCTTAATTAATTTTCGTCACGTAATTCGATATCAGAAATTTTGCATGTTAAAGGTGAGATCGTTACGTCTTTTTTACCTCGTCAAGAGGTGTTTTGTGTTTGAAAAAAATTTTAATAAAATAGTGACTTATCCATAATCCCACATAACTCTTATGTTCATGTCCACACGCCCACACACACATGCACCCTTAATCCCCCAATCAGCCAATATCAATTGCAAATGTACCCAAGCCTTAGACTAAACATCCAGAACGAATCAAATTACGTTATCAGATCGTTCCCATACTTTCGGACCTTCAATGGAAAATTACCATGCGAGTCCTACCAGCCGGTAGGATCTTGAAGTCATTTTAAAAGTCGTCGGTACTGATCAACTAAAGGATATTACTATACGACTAGTATATCCCGATCAGCGAAAATTCCGTGAATATACAAAAAGACAAATATCGAGATCCGCAAAAAAATGTATGTATAATTTTCGCACGCAGAAATAAAATAAATAAAATCAAATTAGGTCAATACGCGCTTAAAACAAAAAAAAAGTGTCAATATTGAAAACAAAAAACAAAGGACATTAAACATGGCAAACCCATCAGTGCTACCGCAGTTGTCTGAGATCCATCTAAATCAACTAATCGGACAAATCAAAGAGCTACCTTATTTCGACGGAATTCCATCGAAATTAAGTCGCTACATTGCCAGAGTAGAGTATTTACCGCAACTTTACCCTAAACCAGATGCTTGTCAAATCCACATCATCTATGGAGCTATTAAGAGGACCATCATCGATTCCGCGCAGGCAGTCTTCGAAGAGAAAAAATCCAATACATGGGAAACAGCAAAAGTGGCCCTTATTAAAGCTTTCAAGGATCACAGGCCATTCGAGGACATCATACAGCACGTTCGAGACACCCCTTATCAAAGAAGCATCAGTAAGTTCGTAAACGAACTAAAAACCAGATCATAAAATGTACACAATAAGTTAGAATTAGAATCAGATCCAACAGATAAGTTAATTTACACAAGTTCTTTAAAGAAAACACTTAGGGATTGTATTGAAAGAAAACTTCCCGATAGATTGTATAATTCCTTATCCAAAAAAAAAAATATTACAACACAATCCTTTTGATAATTATAAACCCAGGTGCAATGATAGTAGAAGGAATTCGGGAAATTCCCATCCAAATTATTATTATTATGAGAGGAAGAATTCCCATTCTTATAGCTATCCAAGAAACAACAATAATAATTATCCAAGAAATATTCAATATATAATCAAATTCCCCCTCAAAATCAGGGAAATTATCATGAGTATAGGAGGAACCTAGATTAAGGTAGTGTGCAAAACCCCTTAAATTTCCTGGCTTCAACGTCCAATAATTCTCCGAATACACCTGTTAGACAACGAGAGAATGACAGTGCACAGAATAGAATAGACGTAAGTGTTCAGCAAACTGTCTCGGATACAGAAAGTGTTGCCCATATGTCAGAGTAATGATTAAAGGAAAACTTCTTAGAGCTATGATAGATACAGGGTCATCTATCAATTTAATGACGAAAATTTTTGGAAATAACGAAGAACAAGAAGAGAAATTAAAAGTATTCACAATAAATGGATCAATGGAATTAAATAAAAGTATAACATTGGACCCATGCAAAATCTGCACAGCTAATCAAAAATTCTATTTGCATAAATTTTCTGAGAGTTATGATATTTTAATAGGTAGAGATTATTTGAATGAAAAATTGACTTTTACAAGTACTATTAAACATTCGATACAAATCAAACATGAAGACCCAGTATTTAGGAAGCCATACAAATATCCTCAAACCTTTGATGAAGAAGTTAATAAGCAAATAAATGAAATGATAGAACAGGGAATAATTCGTAAATCAAAATCTCCCTATTGCTCACCCATTTGGATAGTTACAAAAAAGAACGAAGATGAAGTATAGATTAGTAGTAGATTACAGAAATTTAAATGAGATCACTATCAATGACAAATTTCCGATACCCAGAATGGATGAAATACTGGACAAATTGGGAAGATGCCAATATTTCACTACCATCGATTTAGCCAAAGGATTTCATCAAATCCAAATGGAACAAGAGTCAATAGCTAAAATAGCATTCTCAACAAAACACGGTCATTACGAATATACACAAATGCCATTTGGTCTCAAAAACGCCCCCGCCACCTTTCAAAGATGTATGAACAACTTATTAAAAGATTTAATCTGTAAAGATGGTTTGGTATATCTAGATGATAAAATAATATTCTCCACTTCATTGGAAGAACATATTTTATCATTAAAAAATGTATTTAAAAAATTACGTGATGCAAACTTAAAATTACAACTAGACAAATGTTAATTTATAAGAAAAGAAACACAATTTTTAGGCCACGTAGTAACTACTACAGGTATTAAACCGAATCAAAAAAAGATAAGTGCCATAATAAATTTCCCCAATACCAAAACCTTACATAGAAGAAATCGAAAAAATAAAAATTTTAATTACTTCAGATCCAATTTTAATTTATCCCGACTTTAATAAACCATTTTCTCTAACAACGGACGCAACGCTACTTGGCTTAGGAGCAGTATTGTCACAAAATCATAAACCAATCTGTTATGCTAGCAGAACCCTCAACGAACATGAAATAAATTACGCGACTATTGAAAAAGAACTTTTAGCTATCGTATGGGCCACCAAATATTTTAGATCATATTTATTCGGTAGGTCTTTTGAAATATTAAGCGATCATAAACCTTTAGTTTGGCTGAATAACATAACAGAACCAAATATGTAAACTACGACGATGGAAAATAAAATTAAACGAATTTGATTACCAGATTAAATATTTGCCAGGAAAAGAAAATTATGTAGCGGACGCATTATCCAGGACCAAAATAGTAGAAAATATGTTTACAGATGATATGGAGGAAAATATACCAGAAGAAACAGCCAGTATTACAATTAACACCAACTCCACTCATGGAAAGCTCTAAAGCTCAAACCGAGGTATGATCGTTAAAGAAGTTTAAGTTAAGAAGCGAGTTCAGTTTAAGTCTTGTCTTAAGACAGTCAGAGTTCTTCCAAATAAAAAATTATTGTAACCAGTTTTTTTTTATATTAAACTTATGGTTCGGAAATTTAATTATATATATTTAATACCTCTTCCATACAAAAGAAATAATTATAAATAAATGCAATAGCAAGCAAGGATATCAAAAACCTTAAACACCAACTAGATATTTGAATGAAAATATTAATATTAAAAAAAATTTTTCTGCGAAGAGTTGGAAAAGGGTGCCGTTCTAACAAAATCGTAGCATATTTCAATTTTGAACATGGCTATAGAGAAATCCGCCCCGCCAGCAAATTGCCTGCCTCAATGCCGCCTGCCGAGCGTTGCTCTCCCAACATTTAGCGGAAAACACTCCGAACTTAAACATTTTATAAGACTTTTCGAAACTTTCGTTGACAAAGACGACACTTTACACGATATTGAAAAACTCAATCATTTAATTTCGTGCTTAGCTTGAGACGCTTTAGGAACAGTTAGGGCCTTATTTTTTTTTATACCCTTGCAGAGGGTATTATAATTTCAGTCAGAAGTTTGCAACGCAGTGAAGGAGACGTTTCCGACCCTATAAAGTATATATATTCTTGATCAGCATCACTAGGAGAGTCGATCTAGCCATGTCCGTCTGTCCGTCTGTCCGTCCGTTTATATGCAAACTAGTCTCTCAGTTTTAAAGCTATCTGCATGAAACTTTCCCAAAAGTTGTCTTTCTATTGCAGGTAGTATATAAGTCGGAACGAGCCGGATCGGACGACTATAGCATATAGCTCCCATAGGAACAATCGGAAAAATAAATGAAAAAAATTATAACTTTGCTGTTTTTTAATTTTTTGTTTAGTTCTTCGACATATAGCAATGTTTAATTATTTCAGAATTATGGTATAAATTTTATCAAAATCGGACGTCTATAGCATATAGCTCCCATAGAAATAATAAAAATATATAAAATAACTATCTAATAATTGAGCTGCAAATCATCATAGTTTCAATGTTTTTTTTTAGCACATACTCAAGTAAATCATAATTTAAATGTTTTCAAAAGTATTTAATTAATGCAATAGCTGCAAGGGTATATGAACTTCGGCTTGCCGAAGTTTGCTTTCCTTCTTGTTTTGATAGCTATCGACACTTTTTTATTTGCAAAAAATTTCCCAGCCAATAGGTACAGACTCGAGAATTCTCATCCACACGGTCACAGCCTTGTATGACTCCTTGCTGTCTATTGGGGATGATAGACGCATTACTAATGCTATTTTAATACATCTGGTAATGAGCAAGGTCGATGCAGGAACTAAAAGAAAATGGGAAGATCAGTTAGATTATACGTCGCTTCCACTTTGGAGCGAATCTGAGGCGGCCGTCAACAGTCGATACCAACACAGAGGAAGAGGCTTCCAAGCCCAAACCTGTTCAGTAGATCCAATCTAACCCTAAGAAGAATGGAAATAGGAGCAACTGAGCAACTACTCTGTCAACAACACTTTGAGAAAAATACTCAAAGGCAACTGCCCGACGTGTTTCAGGTACTTTCTAAAAAGGATAGAAACATTGAGCTTAGATTAACTGGATTCGACCTTGATGTCAAGCTAACCGGTTGTGTTTATTTTTGTGCTCTCTTATTTATTTAAAAATTGTATAAACATTTTATGTTTTCTCGGTTTTCTGAACTTTGAAACATAACTTTCGCCGACCTTGCCTCTTCTTTTGACTTCCCGGCCATTAACCCTTTTACTCTCAATTGGATTAGTAAGAATGATGCTGATAAAGAGCGTCTGAACCAGGTAAATAACCTCAGGAACAGGAACGTCAGCGGTGGAAGTAACACTTCGCTAATAAGGCCTGTTAGCATTCAAAAACGTCCTCAAGGAGCCGCCTCCGCTACGATTTCTCAACTGTCTCCTTTAAATGAAGGATAGTCTACTTGCTCAGGGAAGAACAATAGCTTTGCTATTCTGTCTGACGATGACGATGATACAATGACTATTGATCCTATCACCATGCCTAAGCTTGGCCATGGTTTATCCGAGCCTGTTCAACTTAACTTTCCTGCGGTATCACCAAGCAATGAATCTTCTCTCTGGAGATTGAGCATCTTCTCCAGGAACGTAACATTGACATTCTACTTATTTCGGAGACACATTTTATCAGCCGTTCTTCTTTCCCGTATTTATAGATATGCTGTATACTCCGCAAACCAACCTGATGATCGGCATCGTGGTGGTGCTGCCATTATCGTCCTCCCTCGACTATCACTTGAGCGTTACAATATCAGAGCCTCATTTGCAAACAGTTGCCATAAATTTGGTCACTGGGTTTGGCACAATTTCGTTCGGTGCTGTCTACTGTCCTCCTCGTCACTATCAGCTCATGAATATCTGGGCCTGTTTGGCTCTGTGGGAAATCGCTTTCTTATTGAAAGGGAACGGAATGCCCATCACAGTTACTGGGGATGCAGGCGTTCGTGCACTCGGGGGAACACTCTAATGTCGGTTGTTTCTAACTGGCGGACCTACGCATTTTCCATGGATTAATAACACCCTTCCGACGGCTATTGATTTTGCGGTGTACAGAGGCATCCCGTGTAGCCACCTTGCTATCTCGGACTGTCCCGGGCTTTCCTCTCACCATATTCCGCTTTTGATATATCTCTGCGTTGCTTCCTATACGGTCGTTACTAAAACCAGGCTTCTACCTCGTGGTTCGGATATGAGAAGTTTCGGTGCCCGAATTTCTGCCATGACTCAGGAGCATCCCTTTCTTACTACCGTGGACGAAGTTGACTCCATTGCTGAGTTCTTAGTTGACCAGATCCACCAAGCTGCCCCTCCTGCTAGAAGTGTTCCAACATCTTGGTCTGCTTCGAAGTCAGAAATGGCTGCCTTGGCCAGAAAAGGTCATACACTCCGCCGCGTCTGGATGAGGACGAGGCATACCATCGACATGGCAAAGTCCTCCATTTGGCCAAGTCTGAATTCTTTATGGACAAGCGCAGTGCCATTGACCGTAACCAGAATCACGGGTTTGCGCTGTGGAAATGCACCCGCAACCTAAAAAGACAGCCGCTTCAGAGATTCTCACTTAAACGTAACGATGGCAATTGGGCCCACACCGATTCCGAGATTGCTGATGTATTTGCAGACGATTTGGAAAATCGCTTCACTCCATTTGACTTTGCAAAAAGCCAAGAAGTCCAAGCAACTATCTCTAGATTAGGAATCTCTTTTGGCCCTCCTCTTGATGTGCGTCCAATAGACGAGGGTGAGGTTCGAGATCATATTAGGCGACTAGTTTCCAATAAGGCTCCTGGCAAAGGTAGCAAAGGCTCTGCCAACTCCTTAATGCCTCTCTAGACCTTGGTCATTTTCCAGCCCCTTGTAAACGTGCTCTAGTCGCAATGGTACCAAAAAAAAAGGAATATACAAGTGCTCCCCAGATTCCTATCGGCCGATTTGTCTCCTATCCCCTTTTTCCAAGATTTTTGAGCGGATCATGCTTACTAGGCTCTTAGCTATAGCTGCATTTGATGAAATACTTCCAGACCACCAGTTTGGCTTTCTTAGCCGCCATTGTGCAGTTGAGCAAGTGCACAGAGTAGTAAATCATGCTCTGGGTTTTTTGGAAGATCGCAAATACTGCTCAGCTGGCTTTCTTGATGTTCGACAGGCCTCTGACAGGGTTATGCACGAAAGTCTCCTTTACAAACTAATGTCACTTTTGCCTGAGGGATTATGAAAGCTAATCGTGTCATTCTTGGATAAAAGGGAGTTTGCTGTCGACATCCATGGACATCGTTCAGTTGCACGCGGTACACTCCTGGCCACCTGTGCATTTCTTGCAGTTGGTAGTACCCCATCGACTGCCTCCCGGCGTGTCCAGACATTCTTAAATGAATTCGAGTGTTGGGCATCAAGACAAGGTGACCTACCTTGGTGTAACATTGGACCGTCTCTTTGTTGGAAAGGACAAATTGACCGCGTGTGTGGTTCAGCTAGATCAAATTGCGACTCTTTAAGGCCATTGTCCTCCTGACGTTGAATTGGGGAATACCTTGTTGGGGCACATCCTGTTATTCATCTCTTAAAATGGTAAAAACGTGCATATCATAGGCGCTTAAGAGGATATAGGATGTGAAATGGCACCACCAATTCGAAAATCATGTGCTGTTTCTGGACAAGGAAGTCTCACGGGTACGGAAAACAATTTGTAGCTTTTCAAATCAGCACAGAGATCGCTTGCTGGATCACACGATTTGCCGCCCAAGGCTAAAGTCCATACTCCTGAGCAACAACTCTGTCAACAACACTGAGAAAAATACTCAAAGATGTCATTCAATCTTAATGGTAGTCCCAATTAATCAAGAGGAGCTGTTCTCGACTCTGCTCCGGTTTTGAATGCATAAGTTTGCCCTTGCTGCTGCCGTCAAAAATATGTATCTCCAAATGATGGTGGACGAAGCAGACCAAAACTTTCAGCTCATAGTATGGAGACGAGATTCTTCTGAGTCCCTGAAAATCTTCAAGTTAAACACAGTTACACATGGAACTTCGCCAGCGCCCTTTTTGGCGATTCGGTGTTTAATGCGGCTAGGAGAGATGGCGAAAGCAACTCATCCAAAACCCGCAAAGGTTATTCAGAATGATTTTTATGTTGACGATTTGTTGACTGGCGCAGATTTTGAATTGACAAATTGGTTTTTCAACTGCCCAAAGTTATCAGCATCTGATAGCGCTGTAATGCCACTTATTGTAGACTCACACTTAAATAAGACCCTTGCGGTGGTTTGGTTACCGGTTAAGGATTACTTTCAATTTCGGTTGGATGACTCTTTCCTGCATGTTCGCGCTACAAAGCAAAATATTTGGCCTCTTGTGTCCTTTGGTCACAAAAGCAAGATGTTGTAGCAGGAACTGTGCTTACATCGTGGGAGACGTTTAAAGCTTTTACAGCTGCCGAAAATTCAGGTATCGCGATTCGTCCACACAGATTCAAATACATGGTTTCGCTGACGCTTCCATGGGAGCGTATGGAGCGTGCATACGTACTCAAAGTGCTGAAGGTTTAAAAGTGTCTTTATTGACCGCCAAATCGAAAATAGCTACCCTCAAGACGAAAACTTTAGCTCGCCTTGAGCTGTGTGTAGCTTACCTTTTAGCAGATCTTTACAAACGTGTCAGGCCATTGTCAGACCATTGTCCTATTGAGAATGTTTTCCGTGGACAGAATCCGAGATCACGTGCTACTGGATCAAAACCTATACTTTGTCGTTGTCGGTTTTTGTTTCGAACCGGTTCGCAGAGATTCAGGAGTGTTCGGAAAAAGCAATTTGTCCCCAGGATGTGACATGGAGGAGCCTACCACGTCCATTTGGTTCGGTGGGCCTTCGTTTTTGCTGGGATCAGAAAATAATTGGCCTGTAAATATACATTTCGAACTACCGGCTGAAGTACTGTCGAAGGTAAATACGCAAATCAACACTAGCTCTCGTTGTCAGCCCAGAAAACCGCACTTCGGCTTTGGGAGGCAGTTGTGAAGTTCACGAAGCACCTGTCCCTTCGGAAGGCCAAAACTCAAGGCCCCTCGGAGCACCAAGCAGCGACCCGAACGATGGCGAAGTCCTGACCCCCGGGCATCTACTCATCGGCGGCTCCCTGTTGTCCCCACCATCGGCAGCGTTCCCGGACCATATCAGCCTGACCTGCTTGCGACGATAGCAAGGTGTCCCGTGTCTCAGGCACAGATTCCCGGGAACACTTTTCCAGCCTTCAGCAGCGGTGCACGCCGGCGCCGATAGGAAGGTTCCTGTGTGGGGTTGTAGCATATATTTAGAGATAATAGCCTCCGAGGAAGCTGAAATTCCGCTTATCCCACTTACACTTACACAAAATAAAATCAGTTTAAAATTATAACTTAACAAATGTGGACGTCTTTCATTTTGACAGTTTTAACACTGGTTGTCAATGTAATACAGTGTCGGTCCAAGCACGATATCTTGGAGAGAGGGAGAGAGAGAAAATACTTGCATCGCACTACAAAACTTCTTTCTGTAGATATGACAAACATATTTATATATAATAAACATAACATATATTATGAGTGTTCTATGGAAGTATTACATTAATTGTATGAATTAGGCCGTCCTAGTTGGACGCTGTGGAAAACCTTAACAAAATACGATTCTGGAGCAGCTTTTCAAATATCTTTGATAGACACGGCAGCAGGCTGATTGGCCAATACGACGATGGTTGTGACTTGTCTTTTCCATCTATGGATCAATTTGATGTCAGACCTCCTACATTGCTGTGGATAATTGACACTTTACGACTCTTGTGACTTCTTTGATTGAAATGTGTTAGACGGATTAGTTTCAGTATTGTTGATTATTGGATGCACAAAGCTATTTTTAGCTCATTTTTATTTATAGATGCACGGCAAATGTATTTTCCCTCTCTTCTTTGCTGAGAGCCCAATCTCCGGTCTGAGTATGTAAAGAACATTCACTATCAATTGGTTGCCATATACCTGACTAGGCTTTCCACAGTTGATATTGTTTGCTACCGTTTGGGATACTTGAGCTCGATTTATCTAATCTTCTAGGGCTTCGCGTAGTAGTGTTTTGGCTATTTCTAACCGCTCCTTTGACGCAGGAGATGGGATTGCCACTCTCGCCGATGCCTTCTTTTATTGAGTAGCAGTCCTTCCTGGGGAGAGACCTGTAAAGGACCTTGCCAGGACCTTGAGTAAATCCAAAGGCTTTTTCCCAGTGGATACCTAAAAATGGCCAGTTTATCTTCGAAACTTGAGTCAGGGATATCTTCGTCCTGGAGTGGTAAATTAAAAAACGACTGCAGACAAATAATACATCATCAAAAGCAGAAAAAATAAAAAAGTTAAATATAAAAAAAAATATTTTTTGGGATTTTTTGTTCCTATGGGAGCTTTAAGTTATAGCCGTTCGATTTTGATGAAATTAAAACCGCAATTCTAAAAATATTTAACCACAACTTTATCTCGAAGAACTAAAAAATCAATTATTTTTCCGATTGTTCCTATGGGAGCTATATGCTATAGTCGTCCGATCCGGCTCGATCCGTCTTATATACTACCTGCAATAGAAAGACAACTTTTGGGAAAGTTTCATGCAGATAGCTTTAAAACTGAGAGTCTAGTTTGCGTAGAAACGGACGGACAGACGGACGGACGGACAGACGGACGGACAGACGTACGGACGGACAGACGGAAGGACAGACGGACGGACAGACAGACGGACAGACGGACATGCCCAGATCGACTCTCCTAGTGATGCTGATCAAGAATATATATATAATTTATAGGGTCGGAGATGTCTCCTTCACTGCGTTGCAAACTTCTGACTGAAATTATAATACCCTCTGCAAGGGTATAAAAATGACGAGACGTGCAACCAGTATCGAAATCGTTGATTATAACCTACAAATTTCCGAAGTATTTTAACATTCTTGTTTTGATTACCATTCTACACTTAGTCCGGATTGTGATTGATCTCCAGGCCTTTAGTCCTTACAACGTCTAAAGATGACGCTTATTTGTGCGACATTAATAAAACAACAAAGAAATTTAAAGTGCTTAATAACAAACCAAATAAACCAAAACAAAAAGCCAATTTATTGCATTTCATGAAAAAACATAACCAACAAGCTGTCGCAAGAAAAAACTCCACGGGTCTACCAGCAACACACAGTTTGCTAAAATGTTAATAATTTCTTTATATGTTAGCTTACTAAAATCATGTAACTTAGTGTTTGTATATTCAAGTGCTTATAAGTGAATTATCAAATAGCGCAATAACAAGGCACAAATAAAATAATCTATCGAGAATTTTGCTTTCTATACATTTTTAATGGTATAAAGTGATTTATCAGTTGGTTCTGTCTCTAGTTCTAATTTATTAATCATACTTGCAAATTTTCGTTTCAGCTCGTCTATGAACTTACTGATACTTCCATTGCAAGTCGTCTAATTTATGTTGTCCAGGTGGTCTTCGTATGACCTATGGTCCTTGAATGCTCTTATTAAGGCCAGTTTTGTAGAGATCCAGTTCATGGTTCATAAAACGGCTTTAGTAGCGTCCACTATAGTTCTCTCTACACTCATAGAAAAAATTCCCAAAAATTAGAAATCTCGCCTTTAAAACGGCTAGTCTTTGAATCAATGATAAAAAATTCTTGATTCAAGAAAAAATTGTAATTGTAATTGTAATGGAAATCCTTTATGATTGTAAACTTTTAAGAAAAAAACTTTCTTAAAAATAGGAAAAAGGATTCATTTTGTTTTTTTGTCGGACGACAACAGCAACAACAATTGTATAGTTTTTGAATTTGCCTTTGAGTTCCATAGAGCAATATCCCTCAAAAATAGAAAACCAGCCTTTGACTTACAAAAGCAATTCGAAAGAAAAAGAACGGTAAAGTACGAAGTCAACAATGTCAGTCGGATGACTTTGCCGAAAGCTCAAAGGGCGTTCGGCTCAGCAACGTCATTCATTAGGTTTTTAAAAGAGAAATCGCCGATTAATGGTAGCCTAATGTGCTAAGTTAAGGCAGACAAAAAACTTAAGGAAATTATCTAAAATGATAACAACTTTTTACTGCTAGTACATAAAATTGAACAATTTCTGAATATATAGTATCAGATTCTAAACCAACTCTGAAAATATATGATTGTGTTGATTTTTTTAAACATGACTTGTCCAAGCAGACGAAACAGTCATTACTTTTGACGTTTATTGTTTGAGTGCGAACATAGCCTAGTGTTACAATGTCCAACTCCCGCGCGGAAGGCCTGGATTCAATTCCCCCCGACGACCAAATAAAAATGTGAGTTTTTTTCAAGTTTTGGTATTATTTGTGCATTAAAGTGTTCTAATGTGAGTTTTTTTAAAATCATGTATATATATATCTCCGTAGATGATGTGTGTTTGGGGAACGTCCAGAGTTGTGTACAACAGCAGTAGATATTCAACCCGTCCGATATATCCACCTAGATCAGCGGGATTGCCATCGAAGTATGGCAACTATTTTATCTGTCCAATCAATTGGTTCAGATGGAACTCGGACAACTGAGGTGGATTTTCCATTTTGATTTAGTTTTTTTTAATATTTCACTTTTAATAATTTTTAAAAGTGAGTTTGACCGAATTGGATTTTTTTTGGTTTTTTAATAAGTTTTGCAATACATTTATTTATTTATAATTTTTATAAATTTAAAAGCATAAGTAGATTTAATCAGTAATAAATTAAGATTTTGTTTACAGTGCAGCGGGTGGTGTCAGGTATTTGCAGAAGCAATAGTCTGCGCGTGCGCTTTTCGGAAGCGATTAAATTCGGTACCTTTCGCAAAAACAATCTTGGAATTAATAATTAAATAATTTATAAATATCATTTTAATATATGCTATTAAATTTAATGATTGTCGATTTAATCATTTAAAATTAAAATTTTTAATAATATTTATAAAAATAATTATCAATAATATCAATGAATTAGAACAGAAATATAATAAAATATATAAATACTTATTGTAAAAATTATAAAAACATGTGTTGGTAGACACCATTTTAAGGGGGTGCTGTTACAATAAATAAAGTAGGTCAGGAATGCTGACAAAGCTTTGACGACGACAAAGCTTTAGGGGATCAGATTGCATTGCTCGCGCTGATCCAAAGGCACATGCATATGTGGAAGGGGAGGGTAACAGCCACACGCTGCCGATCGTATTTGGGTCAAGCTCTCGGGATTGTGGGTAGCTTGTGGGCAGTGTAGACAAACGCATAAGACGGATTTAATTATTTTCCCAAGCACATTTAAAATTTTTTCTGCTTATGTTGGAGAGGCAAGAAGCCAACAAAACCCACTCTCAAATACATCGGCAAAAGGTATTTCACCATAGGACGGTTCTTTCTCGGCCCAAGTCCATTGAACTGGGCACTAATAGGCCTACGTAACAGATCGTTTCGTGGTGTTATTATAGCGTTGTAGAGTCTTTTTTCTTTGGGGTTGACCCCAATAGGTTTGTTTTGCATTATAGTCACCAGGTGCCAACTCAACTCAATCATTTCCGAATTTTACAACTTCTGCTTCGAAAATGGAGAAGCATAACATTTAAAAATTGTGTTTATTCGTTAGATGAGTCTGTGAAACGATATCATGATGTTTTAGGAACTGCAAAAGCTCGTGTTTGTGCTGTGAAATGAAATTTGCTTTGCAGAAACTTCGTTTTAGACAACCATCTAAACAGACTAACATAACAAAATCCGTGTTATAAAACTAAATTGTTATTGTTAAAAATTATTGTACTTAAAATTACAATATTTCTAATAACATGGTATAAATTCATTATTTTTGTTATATATGTCCACAACAATTCTGCCCAAGCCTTTAAATTTCTTTATTTACGTTAAAACTATTTCATCATTTTCCAACGAGGAGGCGTGGAGGTGTTTACTGGAGGATGGAGTAAACTGGCGTATTTCAGCGAGTTGCGCATCCTTCTCAAGGATCCTGAAAGCGAGCAGGAAGACGACTAATTTTTTCCCGGAAAAGTGTTATCGTGTTGAAATAGCCTGAAAAGCATCGTCATTGTGAACACAGCGTGTGTAGAGCAAAAGAAGGAATATTACTAATATTACAAAGAGTACCTTTATTCTCTGATAGAAATGGGAAAGTAAAATTGGATGACCCAAAGTTATTCATCGAAGGAATACCCGATTCAAGAGCCAGTACAGCGTGTAAACCTGTGCACCAAAAATACAATAGTTACAAAAAAAAACATTTTTAATCAACACCGCTTTAAACTACATATGTAAACTCATCAACAATAGCAAAAAAAAATTATCCAGCCATTAATCACAAACAAAAGAAACAAACGTTGTTTGTAAGAAATCGATAATACTAAAACAAAAAGAGCCAGCTCTAGTGCTCGCTTTTTCTCCCTGAAGTCAATACGGTAAGTTAATGTTCTCTTTTTCGACTCATTTAATATGTTATGAAACCAAATTTTGCAGTTTCAATTGAACCAATAACCGGCGGTTCTACGAAATTGATGTCAGAAGTGGGATTGGATTGAAGAAACAGGGACGAAACGAGCAAGGGACAAATACTCTTTTAAGGTGAAGTCCAGAGAATTAGTCAGCAGTGTTTTCCAACGAGGAGGCGTGTTTATGCAAAGAAAACTGGAGGAAGGACTACACTGGAGCGGTACAGCGAGTTGCACATCCTTCGCAAGGATCCTGAAAGCGAGCAGGAAGGCGTCGAGTAGTGGTAAAATAGCAGAGTCATTGTGAACACAGGATGTGTCGAGCACAAGAAGAAAGAACTGAAACGTTAAGCGTATACTCTGAGTGCGTTTGCAAAATAAGGATCGACTGAGTGAATTGTATCATTCTATTTTATTATTCATTGTATTTCTTTATTATATTATAATTTTAGTCAGAAGTTTGCAACGCAGTGGAGGAGACATCTCCGACCCTATAAAGTATATATATTCTTGATCAGCATCACTAGGAGAGTAGATCTAGCCTTGTCCGTCCGTCCGTCGGTTCCTACGCAAACTAGTCTCTCAGGTTTAAAACTATGTGCATAAAACTTTCACAAAAGTTGTCTCTCTATTGCAGGTAGGATATAAGTCGCATTGAGCCGGATTGCATACTTACTTAGCAAAGGAAAAAGTGATAACATTGTTGTTTTTTATACCCTTGCAGAGGGTATTATAATTTCAGTCAGAAGTTTGAAACGCAGTGAAGGAGACATCTCCTACCCTAAAAAGTATATATATTCTTGATCAGCATCACCAGGAGAGTGGATCTAGCCATGTCCGTCTGTCCGTCCGTTTCTACGCAAACTAGTCTCTCAGTTTTAAAGCTATCTGCATGAAACTTTCCCAAAAGTTGTCTTTCTATTGTAGGTAGTACATAAGTCGGAACGAGCCGGATCGGACGACTATAGCATATAGCTCCCATAGGATCAATCGAAAAAATTAATAAAAAAATTATTGTAACTTTGTTGTTTTTAATTTTAATTTTAGTTCTTCGAGATATAATAATGGTTAAATATTTCACAATTACGGTTTAAATTTCATCAAAATCGGACGATTACAGCATAAAGCTCCATAGGAAAAATCGGAAAAAAAAAAAAAAATTATAACTTTGATGTTTTTTAATTGCTATTTTAGTTTTTCGAGATATAGTAATGGTTAAATATTTCAAAATTACGTTTTAAGTTTCATCAAAATCGGACGACTATAACTTAAAGCTCGCATAGGAAGAATATAAATGTTAAAACAAACATTTTTTTAAATTTAACTTTTTAATTTTGTAATTTTTTTTACAAATTCTTTACGATTTATTAATAATTTGACAGTTTAGAATTACGCTTTTAATTTTATTAAAATCGGATAACGATATCCTATAGCTGCCATAGGAACTATCGAATAATTGAGTTGCAAATCATCATAGCTTCAATGTTTTTAAACATTTAAGCAAGTCAATCATAATTTTAATGTTTTCCAGAATATTTAATTTATATGAACTTCGGCTTGCCGAAGTTTGCTTCCTTTCTTGTTTTTTGTTATATTCTTTGAGATATAGTTATGATTAAATATTTTAGAAATGCGGTTTAAATTTCATTAAAATCGGACGACTAAATCATATAGCTCCCATGAAAACCATCAGACAAAAAATACCTGTACCGCTTCATCCAGGAATTTTTCCTACTCAAGGATTCTTTAACTGAGCGTGCCGAATGGCAGCATTTATAAAGTGCATTAATTTAGTCGAATGCTTATTTATTTTTCATCACAAAATTTGATATCAAATATTTTATATGTTGAAGGTGCGATCGTCACGACTCTTTTACCTCGTTAAGAGGTGTTTATGTTTGACATCAGAAGTTTTTGTTTGAAATACAGTCAAAGTACCCCAATATTGTGACCATGGTTTTTAAAAAAAAAATATTACCTATTCTTCAGTACTAATTTTGTTTTTTACAAACTACGAAACGAAGCAAACTTCGGTTAGTCCAAGCTTACAAGTATTTCAATAATTATAAAAATTTTAAAACAACAATTTTTTGATTTTTATGCTTTTATGTTTTACAATCATCTATTTGAAGTAGTTGTCTAATTTAAAAAAATAAGAACCGTAATTCTGAAACAATAAACCATTACTTTGTATCGAAGTATATTCAAATCAATGCAACAGCCAAATTGAACAAACGGGTGAAAATTGAGGACTACAGAAGGCGATCGAATTTTTACGAACGAAAAAGTATGTGTTTACGATTCTGTTCGATTTTTGTGAACAAACGTTTACAAATTGAAAGCAAATGCAGGCGATCGGATTGTTCGTTAATCAAGAAAACTGTTCTTGTTTTGTACCGTTATTTTTTCTGGGTGCATAGCTGTACGATGTAGTCGCCTATCCGGTTCCTATAACTTCGTTGATTTTAGGATATTTTCTTACATCTTGTTCATTTTTTGCCAAGTATCTGATTTCAAATAAGTTTGCTTAAATTAAGATTAGTTTTGATTTTATATTTAAAACAATATTAATATTTTACAATTATTTAATAAAAATGTTTGTTCCGTTAATCTGAAACATTTTTTTAAAGCATTTTCCTCACCAAGTTCTTGCCTAAGCAGGGTTAACTTCTCCAAACTGAAGAAAGTAGCCGTTTTCCTTGGTCAATAACTTTCAAAAATATTCAAAGGTTGAGGAATCTCAAGGGCTATGAGCTTTTGCATTTACACGCGTTTCCTTTACTTTTGTGTTTATAATTTTTGTGTTTTCATTTGATCCAAGTGTCAAACTGACTGATGTATTTGTTTATTGTTTAATTTTTGATGAGTAAAAAATAACATCGCTTTTTAACTTATTATAAATAAAACATATATTTAATGATTATGACTTTTACCTGTGCCAGGAAAGGTTGCCCGCTTCCATCTACATCAAAAGATATATTTATCTTCTGCTGGCTCTGCGATATCATGATGCATGCAAAATGTGCAGGATTTGTTGGCAAAGTTAGGATTACATTGACCTGCGCAGTCCGCAGACTTGGCTCAAGTGGTTATGTGAGTCCTGCAAGAAATTAAACTTGAGATGTGAGTCTTTATAAGGTAGACTGGTGACAATTTCAAGAATCTTTTTTGATATTAAAACCACTTACTGAAGGGTTCAACGCGGTAAGTGAACTATTTATTAGTAAAAAACTGCTATGTGAGTCACCTAAGCGTAAAACAACCGAGTCCCTTAGAACGGGCGCTTCTTTAAATTCAGTTTCAGAAAAGGAATTCCAATTCCAATTGTAATACTTATAATGAGTCTTTACCGGTACCAAGCTCATCAGCCCCTGCCACTGGAGAAGTTGAAGAGCAGCCCGGTGGGTCAACGCTTTACAGCCAGCTTTACAACCAGCTGTTCCTAATGGTACTGCGTGCTCGGAAGTACTCCCTTCATCGGAAAGGCGCAGTGTTCAAGGTGTTGGTAGTGATAAAAATAAACTTCCGTTGCTCCGTTGTTTCTCGATTTACCTCCGAAACCACATCTGATGATGTTATGGACTTTATTCAAGAAAAAATACCCATCTTCAAACATACAGTTGAAATTTTCATACGCTCGCAATATCTGTTCCTCCAAAAAACTCTGTTACAAAAAACTGAATACTTCTATATTTTTAGCCTATTAAAATATAAGGGGACTTAATATGAAATTACCTAAGCTGTTCGCTGACTCCTCTGCCTTCAATGAACATATTTAAGCCTTCACAGAAACTTGGCTGAAACCGGAGATTTCCAACTCCAAAGTTTTTCCAAACAACTTTAATACTTATAGAACTGATCGCGTTTCTCGTAGGAGAGGTGGGGTGCTTATTGCTGTTATGATTGATAATTCAGACTGATTACCCCAATGAAAAAGAATTTTTTAGTGTAGATGTTTCCTTACGTGCCTTATATATTTTTCTTATATCCCTCCTGGGTCTGACATATTAATTTATGAACATCATTTGTCTCCTATTAAATCTAATTTCTGACAGGGACCACTTGATTGTTTTGGGACATATTAATCTCCCAGATATATCTTGGTCATCTCCTACTGACTCGCTTGTTTGCACGCCTTTGTTGGACGATGACTTTGTTGATGGACTTTTAGACCTATTACTACAACAAATTAGCTTCATCCGTAACTCTTTAAATAGTCAATTATCTCGGGTATTTGTTTTCGACCCGTCTGAGGTCGTTGTATCTAGAATTGACCCTCTAGTTGACCCAGAGTACTGACATTACCCCACAATGGAATTGACAATTTCCCTGCTCTTCCCTGATACCTATACCCATTTAGTTTTTTAAACTAAAACGAAATGTGACTTTAATAAGCTAAACTACTTGATTTGTAAATACAATTGGACAAGTTTTTATAATTGCATGACACTGAATTATTCTATAGCGTTTTAAACACGTTTTTGATGAATGCCTCCAAGACCTAATAGACCTCATTGGCTTACACAAGAGCTTCAAAGGCTTAAAAACTTAAAAACAAAGACTCAATCGGATTTTAATGTTCTTAACAGTCAATGCTATTCTATGTATTTGAACCGGTGTAAAACCGAAGCAATTTTATAACTTTGTTAATGCAAAGCGATAAAACTCTGTCTTGCCTTCATTTGTGCGATTAAACTCAGGTGAGGCGTTTACTGACTCTGAAATTGCTGAATTATTTGCCAAGATCTTCCAACTAGCTATAGTGCGGATTCTTGTCTAAATTCAGTTAACTATTACAATTTAAACATGTCAAAGTATTTTTTCCCCGGTAATAACAGGGCTAAAGTTTTATGCTTCAACTATTTGTAATTCTACTTCAATTTTCTACTTCAAAATCAGTTTTATATATACAGATCATAGCAAGGCTTTTGATTCTTTTACCTTGGATTTGAAGTTATTTGAATAGAAGAACTCAGAGGGTAATTTTTAAAAACGCAGTTTCCAATATGATTAACGTAACACCTGGGGTGCGTCAGGGTAGTCATTTAGGCCCATTGATATTTACTTTATTCATCAATGATCTTCCTTCTGTAATTACACATTGTCGAGTATTAATGTATGCTGATGATGTTAAACATAGTCTGCCATATAATACGGTTTACAGTCTGATTGATTGTTTTCAGAGATGGTGTCAATCTTACCTCTTAAATCTGAAATGCCTTCATTTATAAGCTATTCTCTTCATATTATGCCACAGGACCGTATATATTCGGTCAACGATTTAGGAGTGCTTCTTGACCCAAAATTAAAATGTCAAGTACACATTGATCGTAATGAGTCGGTACAAAAAAAATTTTTTTCGCCCTTCGTGGTTTGAACTGGGATCAAAACGTAAGGTTGGCTTCTTACTCTAGTAGATTGCAATTGCTTTATTTACCTTTTCTTGTAGTTCGTAGAACCATGCTTGGAACTATTTTTATGCACAATCTTGTCAAAGGTGATATTGACTTCATTGTATTGGTGATCAGGAATAAGACCAGCGGGGTTGAGTGGACTGTATGTTTTTTGTTCTTGCCAGTATCGAAGCCTATTTGGTACTGAATTGAATTTGACAACGAGACGCTATAGTTGCGGCGTTGCCAATTCAAGAAAATGGAATACATGGTGTATAAGACTCCTTAACCAATACAACATCATCAATCGATACTAATGATGCCACTTTTTCCAGAAGCCTTGCTACATAGTTTGAACGGTTTGCCAGTATCCCAATCGGCCCACGGGAATGGGACTTAATTCAGGATCTGTAGCGGAGCCTGAAGAACGTTTGTTTTTTTTTTTGGTTCAGCTTGGAAACTGGCGCTTATTTTAGTATTAGGCGACCTTTGGAGACTAGCCAGATGCATCTCCAAATTTAGTGTCGGAAATTAGTGTTTAGCAAAAAAAATACTAATTAGTATTTTTGCGGGTGATGCCAGATAGTTCTTGAATCAGCTGTTGCTGACAAGCTTGTCCTAAGCCGAAATGGCGGATTTCTCAGCTGGCAGAAATTTCTAGAAATGGCCGAAACCGACGCCGCATGATTTTTGAACTTCCTTCTTAATTAAACCGGCGTGGCCGTCAGATGTGGGAAATTTTATTCGTACCCATTCGGTAAAGTGGTGATATAAAAAAAAAGAAACACGCGGCATTTCGATGTTCCCTCAAAGTGATTTTCCAACATACTAATTCAAGCAAAGAAGTGAGTTTTATGGGTTTTTTCGCTAAGTATTTTCAAGTGCTGAATTTTCGGTTTCTTTTAAAAGCCTGAAATTCTACGTTTTCCGATACGGAAAACCATCACGAGTGCATGTGCAAGGTGCCCAGTTAACTTTCGCCGTTGTCCAGGGAGCACCCACATCGGCCGGCAGTCCAAATCTGCCCTGTGGAGCACCCCCGTTGACCAGCGATTTGGATCTGCCCTGTGAAGCACCCACGCTGCCCAGCGATTCGGATCTGCCCGGAGGAGCACCGACATTGACCGGCGATCTGCAGTCGCCTGGAGGAGCACCCGCATTTGCCAGCGAACCGCAGTGCCTTCGGGAGCACCCCCAAATTTTTTTTGCGATCAGCAGGGGCAGCAGGGAGCTCTCTCGTTTAATTAACGAGGAATTTCCTCGGGCAAATAATCATATAAGCTACGGGAAAAAAAATGTCCAATTAGATCGGCCCTAACCCAAATCTAAAAAAAATGTAAAATCTACGCTTGGGCATCGATCTTAACCTTATTTGTAACCTAAAAAAATCAAGCTTGCAAGAGAATTTCACGTGCATATCAGCCAAACAGGCTGCACTGGAAGAAATTCCTAAACATGTGTTAACGTAAATCAAAAAAAAAATGTATTTAAAGATTAAGTGATTGAAAATTGAAGTGACAATAATTATATTATGAAAAAAAAGAGAATTTAATTTAGTTAAATAATTATAAGATCTAAAACAAGGTATGATTCATCTAGAGCGCGGTTAATTTACGGTTACTATTTCTCTGCCCAAAGTTTTCTTAAATTCGTTTTGATTAAAAAAAAAAAAAAAAAACAACAAAATAATTATAAAACGTTTATAAGCGCACACAAAATCCCATGTCAAAGCAGGAATGCCTTGATTTCTTTTCCAGCCTGCCTGCGTCGGAAGATCGATCGTCCGCCGAAGAACCAGCTGTGTGAGTTGTTTTACCTTTATTTCAAATTACTAGAAAAAAAACTAAAATATTTGTGCCAATTAAATCTTCATAAACAAAAAAAAAAAACAAATATATATCAATGCCGAAAATTTAAGAAAGCCATTACTTATAAACTTAACCATGCCAAAATGAATTGATCCAAAGAAAATGAATTCTCTAAATTTACACTGAGAATATTTCCTCTGAAAAAACAAAATTAATTTTAATAAAAATTAAAAGTAAATAACTAGCGAACCATGATGATGAATGATGAAATAAGAAAGAATATTAATACTTATAAAAGAACAAATTATTGAATTTCCTTTGAACATAAACAATTTTTTTCGAAAAATCATATTGTTTAATATACGCGATACTTATTTTTAACTATTTTCCACCATACATATGTACTTTACATTAACAATTATATACACCTGGGAAACCCAGTATTTACCCAAGCGGTTTAACACTTATTACATTTTATCTTTTCTTATCTAAGAAAGATTATATATGTTACTTGCAATTGAATTAAATATTAAAATGGAAGCTTAATAAACTAACCAAGTGAACTCAGCTGATGTCTTTGCGGTCTTAGGGTATACAAGGGATCACCAGAGTTATGCTCTAGCAGCAGGTGGTCATAGGTAGGGTGGGCAATATGCGAGCCAAATTACATCTAAGGCGTCGCAAACAACAAATCTCTCTCTTTCTTTTAAACTGTCTGTCCCCTTTCTCACGTAGACAGTTTCAAGATCTGTACGAGCAAGAACTCCACCCCCAAGCCGACGAGCTAGAGCCGGAATATTAAGCGTGCCCAGCCAATACAGATCCATGAAATCATTTGAAGTACTTTTCACTTTAGTCGAACGTTACACGCTACAGATCCGGTAGGGTGGTAAAGGCCGGCCAATCAAGAAGTGAGCTGGAGATAAGAAGTTAGCTTCTGTGTCCGGTGTGTAGCATAAGGGGCGTGAGTTTATCACTGGTGCGCATCTGTTCAAAGGTAAGCGTAGAATTCCCGATGATTCTGCGAAGATGCAGTTTTACACATCAAACTGCGGATTCCCACTTCCCTCCCCAGTGAGGGGCTCTCGGAGGAATGAATACCCATTGGATTCCATCATCTGGAAAAGTGCTGGTGACAATTTCCTGATGCTGTTGTGATGATAGCAGTTCTTGCATTTTATCTAGAGATCGTTTTGCTTTTATGAAATTGGATCCGTTGTCGCTGTTTATTTTGCTGCACTTACCACGTAATGATATGGAGCGCCGCAAGGCTGCCAAGAAAGTTTCTGACCAAGCAAACAAAAAGGCATATGTATCTTGCTTACTTTGGCATCTTTCAGGAGAATTGGTCCGGCATAATCCCAGCCAGTGTTAACAAATGAAAGTGCTTAAATTATACGCACGCTTGGTAAATCCGTCATTTACTGATGTGAGGTGTGATGACGTTGTCGAAAGCAAGCCAAAAAATCATGTGTAATTTTCCTTTTTAGATGACGTGCTCCAAATATCCAGAATTTTTTCCGAACAATAAAGAAGAGTGAGGAAAAGCCAGGGTGCATGTTAACTGTGGTTGCATATGCTCGTGTTCAAGTATAAGCTTTGAAATGCGATGAGTTTTTGGTAGCAAAACTGAATGTTTGGCTTCTGTTGGTAGCTGCGAGTGGTGCAGTCGTCCGCCAACCCTCAGCAATTTGTGCTCGTCAATCTTTGGATCTAGTTTGATCAGTTGCAAGCGGTTCCTTAGTGGTGTTTTTGCGAGTATCGATTGGTAGTCATCATGGAAGCAGTCTTGCGCATGCCTCAAACTGAGAATCCTTACCGTCTTGATCTATTGAAATGTTAGAGGCAAAGAGGCCTCGCTGCGAGAGAGATTTAGTGCGCGCTCGACAAATCGTATAACGAAGCCGATAATGTGAATGAGCCCTAGCCAAGAAGACACTCGTGCGACGAGTTCATCAAGTGGATGCAAAGAACTTGGATCAGCAATTGTAGCCAAACAGGTGCTTTTAACTTCTCCTTGAATGCGTTTATCTGAAATGGATAAACCAAATCGTGAGTCGTTCAACTTTACCGAGTATTGCTCCTTGTCCCGTAGCCACTCAGGTCCATTCCACCACAAATAAAAGTCCATCAGATCTGCAGCCATGAGACGTCTGGATGCACAGTCTGCAGGGATTGATTTGCAGTCCACGTGACGCCAGGCTTGTCTAGGTCCTGTTTCAAACAAATGTCTTAATTTTAGCCGGTGCATATGATAGCCACGAGAGAACTATTGATGAGTCCGACCAGACAAAAACGGTAATCTGTTGCAGCCACTCATGACACCGAAATTGAGCCATCCTTGTTTACCATCCTGCTGTAGACCACAACAGCGTAGGCCTTTTTTGATGCGTCGGAAAATCCGTGGAGTTCAATGTTGTCCACGTCGTTGGCAACAAAGTGAAGTAATTGGAATTGCTGAAGAGTATCTAGATCTGCTCGCCTTTGGAGTCGTCCGCTTGTATGCAGGGAATATTGAATACCCATTTACCGAGCTCAAGATTAGCGCAAGATTTCAGCTCAATCAACTCGTTTCGGTTTTGAAGCATTTCATTCCACTTTTCGAACCAGTAAAAACGTCATCAACGTAAAAATCGTCCAGCAGGATATTCGCAGCGTTTGGGTATTGCTGTTAATGATCGACAGCCAATTGCTCCTGTACGCAAACGGCCAGAAACGGTGCGCATAGGTCCGCTCTCCAGATAATTTTCTGGAACGGGCATAGACCCTCGCAGACCCATATTTAGCGGAACATTTTTACAATATCCGCTGGAACGCGAATTTTTACATTCCAAAGCGGAGGCACACAGCACACAGGCCCTGCAGAAAGGGTCTAGTTTAAAGCCTTACCATTGGCATCTCGAAAATATCCGTCAATAATAAACTTGCAGTTTTCGACCCAAAACAGGGTGGTGCGGCAGATAAAATTTGTTTCCAAAACCAATTTCGTCTGGCGGTACTTCTCTCATGTGTCCGAAATTGATGCCTTCCCGCATTCTGCAGTAATCGTCGCTCCCACCAAATTTATATATACGTGACCGCCCTGTTGCTCAGTGAAAACGCACAGAAAGATTGGGAGTACACAGTGATCTTTTATTCGCTGACTGAGTGGTGTATTGATAATGTAGAACTATGTTCTACCGTCGTCTCCTTCCCATGCTAAACGTCCCGCTGGATCGTGTTGTCCGCGAAGTGGGGTATCCCTCGACGGTTTCGCTTGTGGTGTCTTCTGCTGCCTTTGGCTCGGCGGGTTTATAGGGATTAGGGATGCGTCACCGTTCCCAGACAAGGGTGAACAGGCACTGTGCTCTCAAGGCGTACGCCTCTCGCAGCCGCAGCCTCCTGTCCCTTGCTCTGTCCCGGCCGGTCGCACCGGACGTCGGCTCAGTTTCTACCTGACGGTTCAGGCGTACGCCGGAAGCCGCCAACGCAGTCCCTGGGTCAAACGCCAGGTTCTAGACGAACGCTTCCACCCTACCCTCTCTGCCGCAGGCTTAAGAATTCGAAGTATACGCAGCTCGCACGACGCTCGTTGTTTGTCGTCCTGGGGTCCTCGTTGTCCTTGTTCTGCATCCAGGTATCTCGACCGGCTCTGTTCCTTGTTGGCGACTCGGTAAGCTGCCGTTTTGGGACTCTAGCGGTGGACCGCTGTGCTCTCAACGCATACGCCTTTCGAGACACCAGCTGAACAAACGAGCGTCCTTCCGGGCTAGTCGCACCAGGACCTTGTAAAGTTCCTGCAGGACGATCAGGCATACGCCGGAGTTCGCCAATGCAGTCCTTGTAGGCAGGCTCCGCTCCTTGTTGACGACTCGGTAAGCTGCCGTTCTGGGACTCTAGCGGTGAACTGCCGTGCTCTCAACGCATACGCCCTTCGAGACACTAGCTGAACAAACGCGCGTCGCACCAGCACCTTATACAATTCTTGCAGGACGATCAGGCACACGGTGGAGTTCGCCAATGCAGTCCTTGTAGGCAGGCAACTTGTTCTAAACAACTTTCCTTCTGAGCCCACGGTTCTTCGTCGAAGGACTCTATTTGTTCAACTCTGCCGGACACGCCGGGTGGGATGCCAAGCTCAAATCGTGACAGAAGTTGTGACAAAGCGCCTGGACTTAGCCGTGTGATGCCGTAAGAACCTCAGGTACCTGTGTCTCAATTCGGAGACTTTAGCTCTAAGTCCCGAACGTCTCGACGTAGCGATCTTGTTTCCTTGATGACTCCGCACGGCTTTACTTGCTCCTTCACGTTGTTTCACTGGTTACTGGTTCACTTGATGCCTGTTACTTGTTGACTTGGTAGAAATCGACTGATCCAGCTTCCTGCGCTCGGCCGGTTTATATAGGCCTCGGTTTACCGCTAGTTATCGGCGTCTCCTTGACTCCTGGTCCAAAGTCTATGATTTTACCGTTCGACCTTTCGCCCTCTGCGCACGGCACCAATATCAGGGTCCAAAGTCCGGTGCCGTCCCGTTACTTCCTTCTGCCCACGGCCCTTCGCCGCTCTCTTCTATTGCTGTCCCTCTCGGACTCTCCGTGTCCTTGTCTGGTGCTCAGTGCACCACTCTCTCTCGCCGCACTACCGTTACCACGGGCGAATTCGCCGCGTAACTGGTAACTGGTAGACCACTGCTTGCATGCGCTTACTCTGCTTGCTTTCTAACTTGTGGGGAGTTATTCAACTCCTCAGATTCTCCCCTTACTTCGGGAATGAAAAAGATACTCGCTGTTCTCTCTGCCTTGGTCATCCTTCCCTCGACGTGTCTTCTCATCGCACTTGTCCTTGTTTGCTTGTAGTCTTCTAGTCGACTCGCTCCTCCAGACGGTTCCCACGACGCTCACAGCTCCTTCTTGAGTTCCACAGCGCCGATCCTCCTTCCAGATTTTGAATCTCCCGAACAGACGTTTCCCCCTTAGGCTTTCGAATTCCCGCCCTAGACGTTTTCCCCGATGACTTTCTCGATCTCCATGATTTGTCTTTTCCGTCGGATGGTCACTCTACGTCGTGCCGATCGGTCTCCAGTCGTTATCGGTGTTATCGATATTCTCCCGTGTGACTCTCCCTTGTATGGTCACTCTCCGCCAAATCGATCGGTCTCCAGTTGTTATCGGTTCCCTGACCCAACGTGGCGCCGCCTCCCATTTTGCCCGAGCGTCCTGCTCTTCGCGCTGGCGGGCCTCCTTGAGCGCAGCCTTTTGCTGCCTCTGCTCATGCCGGCGGCGGTACTCCGCTTTTACGGCCGCTATTCTGCGGGCCTCGGCCGCATGGTCGCAGTCGGTCCTGGTGGACACTGCTTTCCGAGCCATGGGGAATACTCCCCTTTTGCCCCGCGGCATTACGCAGCCGCCACGTCCTGGCCTCCACCGTCGGGTCGTCCACCATCTCCACGACACTGTCCGAGCTGACAGTGGGCTCCGGCGATGATGCCTCCGACCGTCGTCGGTTCCGTGGGGTCCTCGCGGGGATTTGTCCTCCGACCGTCCTTGCCCCGGTCCGGATCCTGCCATGTCCTCGGCAGCCATCCTCCTGCGGGCTTCGGCTCTAGTGACACGAGTGCTCATCTTGACTTTCTTTTTTGGAATTGGCTCCTCATGCTGGCGGCTCTCCTGACGATGACTCGGTTCTTGGTCATTCCTTATGACCCTCCCGCTATTTCCCTCGGGCATTCCTTTTTCGGGTGTTCTCTTGCGATACCGTTGCTTCTTTCATGTCGCCCTTCCCCGTGTGAGTGCGTCGCCGCTTGGGTTTTACAGTTCAGCTTTGCTGTGCCGTCACTCCCTCTATTTCGGTCGACGTCGGCTTCAGTCTTGATAGAGTCTAACGACGCTACGGTACGAGCTCCTGTTCACTCATACTAATCGTGCCGTTTCCTTTCTTTGATCATTAGTAGCTTCAGTTTGTGTGCCGTATAGACTCTAACGACGCTACGGTACCCAACATGTGCATCACCTTATTTCATGCGGCTCCTTACTGATGACCCCGGCTTTATGCCCGACGCAGAATCAGTTTGCCTCGTGGTCTGGGTCACTGTACCTCCTTGGTTCCTGCGTTCTATACAGACTCTGGTATTTGCCCGAAGCTATAGTCCGTTTTTCTTTTTTTTTTTTTTGTTGCCTGCTTGTGTTGTCCTGCGTTCTATTTAGACTCTGGTATTTGCCCGACGCTATAGTCCGCTCCTTTTGTTGTTGCAGGCTTGTGTTGTCCTGCGTTCTATATACACTCTGGTACTTGTTGTTCTTGCATGCTCTTGTTATCCTGCGTTCTATATAGACTCTGGCATATGCCCGACGCTATAGTCCGCACTACTTGTTGTCCTTGCATGCTCGTTTTATCCTGCGTTCTATATAGACTCTGGTATATGCCCGACGCTATAGTCCGCACTACTTGTTGTTGTTGCCTGCTTGTGTTGTCCTGCGTTCTATATAGACTCTGGTATTTGCCCGACGCTATAGTCCGCACTACTTGTTGTTGTTTGCTTGTGTTGTCCTTGCTTGTCTGTACCGAGTTCTTGCTTTTGTTGTTTTAGCTCACTGACGTGGACGGTTCGTTCTTTTTGTGTAACCTTGTGGCGGATTCTACAAATGACTGGTGAGACGAAGTCTATTACCGTGTACGGTCCGTCATATCTCGGCGCTAGCTTTGCCGCGAAACCCTCGGCTGAGACAAATGGTGCTCCTCCGCTCAGACTGTGTCCCCTATTGTTGGATTCCATTGCCTCCTTCGTAGATTGTAATTCCTGGCTTGGTCCTGAGCAGCTTTCTCCGTGTTCCGGCGCACAATTTCGAAGATCTCCTTCACCTTATTGGCCTTATCTTCAGGCGTTTCCGTCTGCTTTCCTGTGCCGATGGTTTCCCTGTCGTACAGGGCGCTGGGCAATCGAGGCTCCCGAGCCTGCGTGAGGAAACACGGGGAGTACCCTCTTGATTCCGACGTACTTGAGTTTACCGCTAGCATAATCTCCGGCCACTTCTCAGTCCCAATTCCTCTGGTTCTGTCCCACAAACTGCGCTATCATGGTTTTAACTGTTCAGTTTGCTTTTTCCGTCGGATTCTCCTGCGGTGTATATGGTGCTGTGAATTGTTGCTTAATGCCCATTTCGCTGAGGAATTTTTTGAATGCGCGGCTGGCAAACTGAACTCCATTGTCCGTTATTACCACCTTCGGGACTCCGAACCTAGCGATGACTCTTTCTCGGAACGCCTTTTGAAGTGTTTCTGCCGTTGCTGCTCGCAGTGGCACCAACTCTGTCCACTTTGAAAACCTATCTATCAGCACTAGCAGGATCTGGTTGCCATGCTTCGACCTGGGCAATGGTCCGACAAAGTCTGCACATACCGTTGCCCATGGTTCTTCGGGTATTTGCGTCAGCATTTTCCCAACTGCCTGCATCTGGTTAGGCTTGTATTTGAGGCATGTCTCGCATTTCCGTATCTGTGCTCGGGCGTCCCTATGCATTCCTGGCCAGCAATATCGAGCTGCCAGCCTTGCAATTGTTTTCCGGCTTCCCACGTGTCCAGCGGCTGGTGAGTCGTGATTCTCCTTCAGGACCGTTTTCCTCATCCCCGTGGGACACAGAGCTTCTATGCTGCCACGTCTTCGCTGCCTGCTCTGTGCGGGATATGCATGTATAACGCGCCTCCCTCTATGAGGTAGTCCGGAAACTTCTCTGGCTGTGTGTTAATCTTCCCACACATATTCTTGATCCAGCTGCATGTTCCCTGCGTGTCCTCCGGAGTTTCCTGCCCCTTCCTGTACGATATTTCAAAATCATACTGCTGCAGCTCCAGGGCCCACCTCGTTTTTCTTCCTGAGGGACTTTCGATGATGTTCAACCATTTATTGACGCAGTTCCCGGATGGTTGTGGGTGGTTCCAGCTCGGCTATGGCTGCTACTTTTTCGGGATCAGTTCCGATTCCTTGGTTCGTACCGCGGTGTCCCAGGTAAAGCAGTTTGCTTTTGAAGAAGTGACATTTTTCGGGATTTATCCTGAGGTTTGCCTGTTTAAGGCGTCGGAAAACTTCTCTCAGGAACATTCTGTGTTCTTCCAGTGTGCGTCCGATCACGATGATGTCGTCTTGGTATGCAAACGCGTGTGGTGACATTTCCGGTCCAATAACCTGGTCCAGTGCTCTCTGGAACGTCGCCGAGGCGGAGTGTAAGCCAAATGGCATTACTTTAAACTGGAAAAGCCCCTTTCCTGGCACTGTGAACGCCGTGAATGGCCTGCTATTTTCCTCTAGGGGGATTTGCCAGTAGCCATCTTTCAAATCTAGGCTGCTTATGAACCTTGCCTCCCACAACTGGTCCAAGATGTAATTTATCCTTGGCATTGGATAAGCATCTTTGATCGATTTGGCATTGATCTGTCTAAAATCGACACAAAGCCTTCATTGACCTGTATTCTTTTTCACCATAACAATCGGTGAGCTGTACGGACTTCTCGAGTGTTCTATGCATCCCTTCTCTAGCAACTCGTCGACTTTCGCATTGATTTCCCCTTGGACCTTTGGATTTTTCGGGTAGTATCTCTGTTTGATTGGTTTGTCGTCCTTCATGGTGATTCGGTGCTCGGCTATGTTGGATGTTCCACTCATAGTTCGAAATTCCGCAAGCTCCTGCTCTAGGAATTTTTCAACATCGCCTTCCTCAGAGGTGGTTTTTACCACTGCCACGGACAATTTTTCCTCTAGCCACCCGTTGTGCCTTCTTCTTCCTGGGATCACCACTGTATGTCCGGCACACCTTATTTCGGAGCCAACTCCTGTGAGGAAATTCCATCCCAGCACCAGCGAGTCTACCACTCCTGGTGGGATCAGCAGGCTCATGGGCAACCGCTTATTGCCGAATTCGATCTCCACCTCGAGCTGCGTGTTTATCCCGCTGCACCTGCCATCTGCCAACCTAACTTGCCTTCTCGTCTTTGTAATCTTTCCTTAGGCAGCCAGTATATCCGCCAGCTCTTCGCTTATAAAGCTCGCTGTTGCTCCGGTGTAGATTGTGGCTTTGTGGGAGGTTCCGCCAATCTTCACCGCTGCGGATAACTGCTGCTCTTCTTCGATTAATTCGCCAGTTAGTTTGGAGAGGCAACACCTTGCGACCCATGCTCGCCTCTCTGCGGCTGAGATCGCGGGCCATTTCCCAATCTCTGGCAGCACTCTACACTTCTAACACCAACCTTGCCGCAATTCCAGCAGAACAATAGCCGCTGGTTTTGGCATCCTCTGGCCCAGTGCCCGTGACCGTCACACCGCCTACATGCTTCGTGTGGGTTCACGATGTGTGTCTGTGACTTGTGGTTTCTTGGTGCTGCGCTGGGTGGCCTTTGATTGGTAGCAGGTGGCCTCCATAACGTGTTCTGGTGGTTGTAGGTGTTTGGAGTCCATTGGCTCGGTCCGTCGATGGGTGCTTGATGTCCGCCTTCTTCTTCACACCTTCTACACGTGACTTGTTGTGGTGCTGTTGCTTTGCTTCGCGAGAATTTGTTTTCTTGAATAAATGCTTCTCGCTCTTTCTCGAGTTCTTCATACTCGTCAGCCAGCACCATTAGAGACTCTAGATCGTCTATCTTATACGTCCTCAGGGAAATACTCAGGTCAGGCGTGCAGTTTTCCTTTATCAGCTCGAGTGTTTCCTTTGGGGATTAGCCGAGTGGTCCCATCATGGTCTGCATGTCAACCATATAGTCCTTGAACGACTCTCTGAAACCCTGTTTCCTTTGTTTGACCTGATCTGCGAGCTTTGAGAAGAAACCCTTTGGCAGGAAATACGTTTGAAAACTGTCGCTGAACTCTCCCCATGTCCTCCAGTGTTTATTGTTTGATATAAACCACTTTAGGGCCTTGCCTTGCAGCAATTCAGGCATGGCTCGGGGAATGAGGTTCAGGTTCAAACCGTATGTGTTTGCTGACCATTCCACTTGTTCCAGAAACTCGAGTGGTTTCTCCGTGCCGTCAAACTTGAACGACCATTCCCTGACTTGCTTTGCGACTTTTGCATAGTCTGGTGCGCTAGGTCTTTGCTGTTCTGTTCTTCTTTCTTGGCTTGGGCCCCTGGATCTTCCTGCCTCCTTCATGCTCTCCACGCCCAGGCTAGCTATGAGCTGTTCGGCGTCTGGGACTTGCAACTTGCCGCTTGAGCCTGGTTTGTCGTACAATTCCTCCAGCTCAGCCCAAATTTTCGCCATTCCTGGGTCGTTTTGTGTCTTTGTAACATACTCTGAAAGGGCTTTTCGCATGTCGTCCGACCTGCCCTCCAGGATGATGCCAAGCTTGGTTGCCACCTTTGCGAAATCCTCTTTCTTGAGGAGATAAATCCAATTTTTCTCCATTTCTGTTTAATGCTGTATTTTCACTGTCAGGACAATCACGTTGGGCGCCAGATGTAACGAACTGATTTTCTTGGTTATCTGCTCGCTACGAATATCGTGCGGCTAGCTCAGAAGCTGTAAGTGTTCGTTCCACCAAATTTTTATATACGTGACCGCCCTGTTGCTCAGTGAAAACAGAGAAAGATTGGGAGTACACAGTGATCTTTTATTCGCTGACTTAACCCTCGGCCTGAGTGGTGTATTGATAATGTAGAACTATGTTCTGCCGTCGTCTCCTTCCCACGCTGAACGTCCCGCTGGATCGTGTTGGCCTCGAAGTGGGGTATCCCTCGCCGGTTTCGCTTGTGGTGTCTTCTGCTGTCTTTGGCTCGGCGGGTTTATAGGGATTTGGGATGCGTCAACGTTCCCAGACTAGGTGAACAGGCACTGTGCTCTCAAGGCGTACGCCTCTCGCAGCCGCAGCCTCCTGTCCCTTGCTCTGTCCCGGCCGGTCGCACCGGACGTCGGCTCAGTTTCTACCTGACGGTTCAGGCGTACGCCGGAAGCCGCCAACGCAGTCCCTGGGTCAAACGCCAGGTTCTAGACGAACGCTTCCACCCTACCCTCTCTGCCGCAGGCTTAAGAATTCGAAGTATACGCTGCTCGCACGACGCTCGTTGTTTGTCGTCCTGGGGTCCTCGTTGTCCTTGTTCTGCATCCGGCTCTGTTCCTTGTTGGCGACTCGGTAAGCTGCCGTTTTGGGACTCTAGCGGTGGACCGCTGTGCTCTCAACGCATACGCCTTTCGAGACACCAGCTGAACAAACGATCGTCCTTCCGGGCTAGTCGCACCAGGGCCTTGTAAAGTTCCTGCAGGACGATCAGGCATACGCCGGAGTTCGCCAATGCAGTCCTTGTAGGCAGACTCCGCTCCTTGTTGACGACTCGGTAAGCTGCCGTTCTGGGACTCAAGCGGTGGACCGCTGTGCTCTCAAAGCATACGCCTTTCGAGACACCAGCTGAACATACGCGAGTCCTTCCGGGCTAGTCGCACCAGGACCTTGTACAGTTCCTGCAGGACGATCAGGCATACGCCGGAGTTCGCCAATGCAGTCCTTGTAGGCAGGCAGTTAGTTCTAGACAACTTTCCTTCTGAGCCCACGGTTCTTCGTCGAAGGACTCTATTTGTTCAACTCTGCCGGACACGCCGGGTGGGATGCCAAGCTGAAATTGCGACAGAAGTTGTGACAAAGCGCCTGGACTTAGCCGTGTGATGCCGTAAGGACCCAGCTACCTGTGTCTCAATTCGGAGACTTTAGCTCTAAGTCCCGAACGTTTCGACGTAGCGATCTTGTTTCCTTGATGACTCCGCACGGCTTTACTTGCTCGTTCACGTTGTTTCACTGGTTACTGGTTCACTTGATGCCTGTTACTTGTTGACTTGGTAGAAATCGACTGATCCAGCTTCCTGCGCTCGGCCGGTTTATATAGGCCTCCGTTTACCGCTAGTTATCGGCGTAATATCGTAACTGGTAACTTTTAGGCCACTGCTTGCATGCGCTTACTCTGCTTGCTTTCTAACTTGTGGGGAGTTATTCAACTCCTCACAACAGATTTAAAAAGTTTGAGCGCTCCTTAAAAAGTATCTCCAAATTCAGGATTCGGTGTGTTGAATGGAAGTTCCACGATATACTTCCCGTTCTCGTCGCGATGGTGAGTGGTTAGAAAGTACTTCTCAACCTGTTCCGATTTGGTTTGTTTGTTTTGTTTTGTTTTAAACGTTTTCCAATTGACAACCAAGTTATTATCCGATATACGCCACTTAATATGGAGTTTGCTGCGTCCCCTTGTGGTGTCTGCTTTCACCGATGTGATTCTATAGCCAATATACGAGATGAGAATAGTGCTAATCCTAAAGCCTGGCTCCAACGTTCGGATACATATGAAAGTTTGGGGCCCGTGTCCAATAAGATTTGCCATGTTAAGTTGTCTCCCTTCACGTTCTGAACATACACCATGGCAGTGGGTAGTACGCTTCGCTTGATTCCTTTTTCCTTTGAGAATTCTGCAGTGCCTGGTGCACTTACAACCGCTGGTGTGCCCGCTCCTTGGGCCAAGTGACTTGTTGTGACGACAGTGTCCTGATCAATCGTGTTGTGCTCGTTTTGTCCTTCTATTTAGGCAAGATTCCCAATAGTTTGTTGATTTCCCTGTATATGGAGAAGGGAGTGATGATGTACTTTGCATTGCTTGCATTTGTATGTTGACTTGCACTTGATGACCCCATGTCCAGGTTTCAAGCAGTTCTAGCATAATGATAACTCTTTCACAAGGGATCGCCAGACATGCTCAAAAACTGCTGACAGCCATACAAAGTTTGTTCCGTAGAATTACATTTGGCGCAGCTAATGCAACTGAAGCCATTCTGGGCTTTTCGCCATGCATTGCTGACTTGCCTACAGTCGCAAGCTCCCATTTACTCAGCTCTAGTTCCTTGCAGCGGGAATCTAGAAACTTGAAGAATTCCTCAAGAGTAGGTGGGTCCGTGTCCTTACTGCGCTCTATCCACCTGCGCCCAATGTCAGCCTCAAGTTGTTCCAGTGCCAGATAGATGATCCATCAGTCTCGTCACGTTTGATTCACTGCATCTGTCATGTGGTATGTGGCAAGCTCATGCCGACGACGATTGTACCTTTCCGTACCGTATCAGCAATTGCCTGGTGTCACACTAAGTTCGCAGCCTCATCTACAATAAGAGTTTTCAAGTGATGAAACTTCTGGGTGTTGGACTGATGTGGCTTGTAATGAAGTGTGCTCTCATAAATATCTTGAAAGGATGGCCTCTCTGTGTAGTTGCCAGTGAACCTCTTGATTTGATTTTGGGCAAGTCGCTGTGTGCTGCCAGTCCCGACACCGAATGTGAAATCGCCGGGATTACGTCAGCACCGTCTTGCAGCTGTATGTTTGATATTCCTTGATTTGTTGCTAGCCTCTTGAATAGTTGGTTTTGTTGCAGCAAGTTTACGATGACGCTACTGTTTAAACGAAGCACGTTGCTTTCACTCCCTATGCCTGCAGATGTACTGGGTTGTAGAGTATTACTTTTCTCCATAAGTAAAACGTTTTCCCTTAGAAATTTCGTTTCGTAGGTCGCGTTGTCAATCTCCAGATCAACATATCCATCCACATTCTCGTGAAGACCTATGCAATTGCCGTATTGGTATAATTCCTTCCAAACTGCCTGCAGCAGTTCCATGCGTATAGTGTACTCCGATTGCGCAGTAGACTCCGTTTGTTCAGCGCATGCCAGTGTGCGTGTGATGTTGGCCTTGAGCCTGACACGGCTTTTCACTAGTGCTTTTAATTAATCCCTTGCAACCAACTACCCTGATTTCCAAGGCACTTCAATAGCTGTCCAAGAATCCGGAACGATGGACCAACAATATGATCAGGAACAAGACAATCGGGATTGAGTGGACTGTATGTTTTGTATTCTTGCCAGTTGCGAAGCCTATTTGGTACTGAATTGATAAGCTGCAAGCGTTCAGGAACAATTGGTAAGCCGCTTAGCTATTAATGTGCCTTTTAGACCAACCCGCAGCTGCCATATATATTCAAATTTGCATTTCAACCTGTATCCCTGTCTTAAAAACTACGTTCTTAACATATTTGCACTGTACTTAGTTTTAATACGGATGAACTCAAATATAGCCAAAAGTCTTTTTCGATGCCACTTACAGATGATGTGATCGACTACAATTAAAAAGCCTCTTTACAGCGCTAAACCTAGAAAATGGTTTTTCCCATCTTTCGGTTGACCCAAATTCTAAAAAATTTCGAATTCGCCAGCTGTGTTTTCAAGATTCATTAAAGCAATTCTACTGGATATGGTGATAGATGGTACAGCCGTAACGTGCATGGATAACCTTATTATTCCCTGGAAGGAGTCAAAAAGCTGAAGCGTGTCTTAGAATATAACCGAGGATTAGAATATTACTTGAGCAACTGCCAGTTTCTTAAGAGTAAGGTTATCTTTTTGGGCTACATTGTCAAGAGAGGGACTATAAAACCATCCGAAGCTTTCAAGCAGTAAAAAACTTCTCGAATGCACAAGACTGGAAAAATGTTCAGTGGTTCCTTGGAGTAACCTCTTATTTCAGGCGGCTTTTTGCAGATTACGCCTTGAAGACTTAACCTCTTTCTGCATGCATTTTTTGGCCAAAACCCATTTTTTAAAAGTCGTTAAATATATATTTTTTTAAGCGCGATGGATAGGAATAACCCTAATCTTAAATGTTGCAAACACAAAATTTTAACAGAGCGCATTACTGTTAAGCTATCAGCTGTCAAAGTCAGCTGTTTGTGCAACTTGAAGCGAGCGCTGTTCAGTCGTAAATTTTTCTTCCAAATTTATCACTAAAAAAAAGAAGCAAAAACACCAATTAAAGTGCAATTTTTTGGCATGCAGTCCAACAATAGTGGTTTGTAATATGTGTTTGTAAACGTGAATTGTATTTATCGATTGTGGTGTCCCTGTAATCTTGTGTAAGTTATAACCCAAAAAAAAAAATAAAATGTTATTTTTGAATAGAGCTACAAAGTGATTGAAGAACTTTCAAACTCTAAAACTTGTTACATGTTGTAGATTATTCAATATCTTTTATATTCTGTTAGTATAAAAGTGCACTTTTGCGCACTTTTTCTGAAATTAAACTTTTTAGGTTCTAACCTCAAATTTGCAAACTTGGAGTTTTTTAACACATGGAAAGCAGAGGCGCAAAAAGTGCAAAGGAGATTGCCATCTTCGAATTTTTGAAAGCGTTAATACATGGACCTTGTTCAAGCAAGATGAGGCAATTTTGTTTAAAAAAAAGTGAAAGCCTTTGTTACAATGTAACACAGAAGTGTGCAAAGTGCAAAAGAAACTTAAATCTTTTCAGCCAAAGGCATTTTTCTTGGTTAAGCTCACATTCAAATGTTCAAATTAATAAACATTAAGAGCGATTGGACGGCCTAAAATGTCCTTTCTATCAAAAATATATAAAACGCATAGAAAATAAGCGACAGATCTAGCATTAATGCAGGCATGCAATGTTAGGTTACTAATTCAAGCTGCAAGTGCAGCTGCTCGAAAGCGCGCTCAGCCCGAACTTGCGTATATATTGAAAATGTTAGCTTTATGTCCCGAAAAAGCAAAATTATTTCGAAAGGTTTTAAACCTGCCAGTTGCAAAGCCAACTAAAGTGTCCGCTAACGAGGCTTTAGCTCTCATTTTAGACCAGGGCTTAACCAGGCAACAATATTGCGCAATCAGGGAGCAAACCAAAAACAATTTGTATCCGTCGTATAAGGAGGTTGCTGCCCAGAAAAAAAATGTCGACCCACTGATTTGCAAATTTCGGAGACAAAGGCAGAGGTATCTTTGCAAAACCTTCTCGACCACAAAACAGGTCGAATTGCCTGCTTGAAAGAAGAGGTAATTTTGAGTGTTATTTACGTTAAGTTCCGCTTGTATTTGACTGTAATTGATGGGAAAGTTTTGAATGCATTGACGGGAACCAACTCATCCCAGGCTTGTCCGATTTGTGGAGCAACTCCAAAGGACTTCCTAAACAATAAAAACTTTAAAGGCGAAAGGTTTCTTCCAGTTCAGAAAAATTTAAGTTACGGGTTAAGTCCAGTTGGATTCGATTATTCGAATTTGTTTTGCACGCAGGATACAAGTGTCAAATCAAGAAGTGGAGAATATCCAGCCAAGAAAATAAAATTGAAGTCGGCAGCAGGAAGACATTAGTTCAAAATTTGTTTTGGACGCAGTTGTCATTAAAAGTCGATCAACCAAAGGTTGGCGGGTTCGGAAGTACAAACGATGGCAATACCGCTCGTCGAGCTTTTGGTGAACCAATCAAATTTTCAGAAATTACTGGAATAGGCCTTAGGCTTATCACAAATCTGAGAACTATATTAATATGTCTCTCAAGCCAGATTCCAAAAGACGTCACCAAAGTTCAAATCTTCTGCTTTAAAACTGCTGAACTTATAATTGATGAGTATCCTTGGCTGCCTATGACTGCGACAGTCCATAAAATCCTTGTGCATTCTGGTGATATTATTGAGAACACGGTACTTCCGGTGGGTTACTTTGGAGAAGAGGATGCCGAATCAAGAAACAAATTCTATAAGTCCGATCGCACCATGCAAAGAAATGCAGTCGTGTTGCCAACTTTTCGGACGTTTCCCAAAGAACGATGGATACATCTGATCCAATAATATCCAGTGTAAACCTGGACAGACGTATTCAAAAGAAGCAGAGCCTTCCAAATGAGGTTGTAAAGTTTCTATCTTACGAACTTAATAACATAAGCGATCTGGAGGAGGATGAGATGGAAGACAATATTTTCGGAAGTTCATGGGATGTTCAGCTGGAAAATGAGGACAATGAACAATAGGTGTGCCACATAAAATATTAATTAAAACGAAATTATAGATTTCTTTATTACAGGGTTTTTAAAACTTGTTTCAATACACTTAATGCGATTACTTTGAAAATAACTTCAAAAGAAAAAAAAAAGTGATATCCTAATAAAAGGGTAAGACCACGCCCATTTTTTTCCAAACGTGTATTTTTTCAACATAATCTTCCGAATAGAAAAAAATTTTTTTTGATTAGTATTAAGCAAAAAAAAAAACCTTAAAAATAGGGCGTAACCCCGCCCTTATGCTGAAAGACACACTGCACCATAAGCTTCAGGGAGCACAGTCTCAAAAATCATGGTTTCGAGCAGTGGAGGCAGCTCTGAAAAACAGCAAATACGATGATTTTTATGTCAAACACGGCATGTTGTACAAGGATCCCGTCAAGGAATGTATCGTGGTGCCGACTCTGATGGAGGATGGAATTTTTAGAATGGCCCATAAGCAAGGGCATTTCTAGGTACGAAGGACTCAAGAGGCAGTTGAGAGAACGTTTTACATACCCAACTTATCGAAAAAAGTAGTAGGAGAGGTAAATAGTTGTGTTAAATATATCATCTCTAAAGGTAAGGCAGGATAATAGAAATGTTTTTTTAAAACCTATAAACAAAAATGCTAAGCCTTTGGAAACATATCATATTGACCACGTTGGACCATAGAGCAGACCAGCAAGAACTATAATTGCATTCTCAAGGTAGACGATGTGTTTAATAAATTCTAAGCTGTTGACAGGCGTTGAAATGTCCAAGCTGAACACGTTCTTAGAAGATGCCGCTATCGAGGCATTGGAACAGGAAAGAGATACCGTTCGTACAAAAGCACAGGAGAACACTGCTTAAGTTCAGCAAGAGAATCGTAAGACCTTCAGCAAAGGACGTTAGAAGGAATTAAACTATAAAGTGAACGAGTTAGTAACTATAAAGCGCACGCAACATGACACCGGCTTAAAATTGAAGCCCAAGTTCTTTGGCGCCAGCTCATGGAAGTCATACCAACAAGGACTAAATATATGAAAAAATTCAATCCTTAATCTCAACCACCAACAATTCTGCCTAGGCCTTAAAACTACTTGATTTTCGTTAGAACTATTTCATTACGTTAACGTAACTTATAGTTTTCAGCAATCAATCTAAATATCGACACTACTAAACCGAATCGAGCCAGCTCTAGTACTCGCTTTTGCTCCCAGATCGTCAAGGCGAAGAGTTAATGTTTTATTTTTGCACTCACAATTAATGTCATTAAACTTAATTGTAGAGTTTTAATTGGACCAATCACCGAAAATATAATTTGTAAGGAAGTAGACAATACAAGAAAGGAAGCAAACTTCGGCAAGCCGAAGTTCATATACCCTTGCAGCTATTTCAAAAACTAAAAACTCTTGAAAACGTTAAAATTATGATTTACTGGCGTGTATGTTTAAAAACATTGAAGCTATGATGATTTGCAGCTTAATTATTCGATAGTTCCTATGGCAGCTACACGATTGTTCCTATGTTAGCTATATGCTATAGGCGTCCGATTTTGATGAAATTTAAACCGTAATTCTGAAATATTTAACCATTACTATATCTCGAAGAACTAAAAACAAAATTAAAAAACAGCAAAGTTATAATTTTTTTAAATTTATTTTTCCGATTGTCCCTATGGGAGCTGTATGCTATAGTCGTTTGATCCGGCTCGTTCCGACTTATATACTACCTGCAATAGAAAGACAACTTTTGGGAAAGTTTCATGCAGATAGCTTTAAAACTGAGAGACTAGTTTGCGTAGAAACGGACAGACAGACGGACAGACGGACGGACAGACGGACATGGCTAGATCAACTCTCCTAGTGATACTGGTCAAGAATATATATACTTTATAGGGTAAATTAAATTATAATACCCTCTGCAAGGGTATAAAAATGGAACTGTTATAAAAAAAAAATCTAAACCAATTTTTGTGTGATTAAGAGCTCAAGAGATTTTGTGTGCGCATGAGCAACTACAGCGTTTGTTGCATTGCTACCATTGTGGTTGTCATAGCTACCACCATTGATTCTGATCCACTAGACGAGGGGGCAGTAATTTCTGATCTGGTCTGGAGCTGCATTATTCCTGCATCGGCTTGGTGAATTGTCGGCTTAGAGGCTGAGGCGGGTGACCCGTTGCTATAACTTAACGCCTGAGCAATATAAACTCCTGTGGTCGTGGATAATGGTATATACGGAATGTTTTGTAGGGTGACTGGGTTTCGAGCTGCCGTTATTTGTTGTCTAAGGCGAGTTTTTAACTCTTTATAGACAGGGCAGCCTCTATAGCTGGCAGAATGGTCTTCCTTATTTACAGGGCAGACCTCAGTTGTATGTGCATAGCCACAGGCAAAGCAGACTCCGCGCAAAGTGCAATAGGATTCCATTCTGTTTGTAGGGTTCCTCAACAGGTGATTCGGCGGTTCAGTAATACATATTATAAGCTTGCAGATTAGGTGAACTTCATTTTTTAAGGCAAACTTTCAGGCGACAATTCTACCTTAAACATCGGATGGCGAATTTTATTTATGTTATTATGTTTGCTCTTTTTATTTAGACCATCTTTTATCTCGCCGATAGGGACTGTTGATTCGATTCTTTTGATAACTACTGGTAGACCTTTGCTTCTTTTAAGTATGTAGGTGTAGTAATTTATTATTTCGGTGTCGATATTCTTGGTCAATAATCGATAATCTTGTTCGTCACTTACTTTTATTAGAATTTACTTTGCATAAAATTTACTTACGCAAATTTTATTTGTTTTTTTTTTTTACAATTCAATTCTTTACCATAAAAGTTATTGATAAAAAACCTTAAACTTTAACAAACTGTTTTAAAATCTGAAACAAGTTCCAATTCAACTTAATTAATTTTCTGAACAAATTAATTTACGACTAAATAATTTATTGATTTAAAACGAACCGTAAAAATTTTACAATACTTACATTTAAATTAAGTAATATGAACCCTTAACTCTTTTACAATGAACTCAAAATGTAAATTTATTATACACATTTCTTTCCCAACTCAAATAGTTTATAAAAGATTGGCATACTCAATGCCTTGTCATACCCATGAAACAACTCAATTGGTTTAATTTTGTGCCAGCATTAATTTTTTATGATTTATTTGTTTATTTTTTATTTACTCGAACGTTTTATTACACGAATATCAGTTATAAATTGTGAATTAGCCTAAATCTTAAGAATGACCTAAAATAATATTTATATACACAGGATTAATTGTGTTTTATTGGTATCCAAAGATCCGGTCAACTAAAATTTCATTTACATATCTGAAACACCGCCATTGACATTACAACAGGTTGCAGATCACTGTTAATGTAATTGTGGGTTTGCTATTACTCGAATATTTTGAATACTACATTACATATTTACAATTTTTCTAACCGAATGTTACTATCCAAAGGTTGGAGGTTTTAAGTTCACATAAAATACACACTTAAGGGCTAATAAGGAAGGCACTTGACAGTTAAAATGAAAATATCAAGCCGAATCACGACTAGATCAACAAAGTAAAAATTTATAAAATAAAAAATTTCAAATTGAAAACTCTTTTTGGGAAAACGCTATGGATTGCCTTTTACAACTTGTTTTAAGTAGAAACTAATTACTCTTAACTCGACTTTTAAAGAAAACTAACATGGCATAGATACTGCATCAACCATTAAATACCGGGTGCTCATGAAAGAAATTTAAAAATGAATATTTCCCCATAAAACAATCGGAGTTTAAGTGGCGCTACCTGTCGAACTGCATAGCCAACAGTAGAAGCTACCCCCACCCCCGCCAACAGTTCTTTGGTTCTGTAGCTCTACATCAGCGATCACCACGACCCTTCCTTATTATCATAAGGTTATGTGTTTCCCTGGCAAAGCAGCGGCCGAGCAGAGGACTTAAGACGTCGATTTTGAAAATGTTTGTGTTTACCAATTGATTTGACCGAAACACACAGACAGCCCGTTTTGAAATAGACTTGCGCTGCGTAAGAACTACTTGAATCTGCATGTCAAATCTTAAAATCTCGAGCTTTTATAGTTTCTAAGATCTGGAAGTTTATACGTACGGACAGAAATACAGACATCAGACGGGCAGACAGACGGACATGGCTAGATCGACTTGGCTATTAATCTTGATCAAGATATTATTTATACTTTATTGGGTCGAAAACGAATCCTTCCACCTGTTACATGCTTTTCAACGAACACATTCCTCCCTTTTACTCAACGAAAACCGCTATTCTACAATGGCAAGACACTGGGTAGTTTGTTTAGAATTTAAACTTTAAAAAAAGTTCGTAACAGTTTGGACATGCGGTTGAGATTAAATTAAAACAAGAAAGGAAGTAAGGAAGTTCATATACCCCTGCAGCTATTGCAAATATTAAACATTCTTGAAAACATTAAAATTATGATTAACTTGCATATATGTTTAAAACATTGAAGCTATAATAATTTGCAGCTCAATTTTTGGTTAGTTCCTATCGTTTTTCGATTTAAAAAAATTAAAAGCGTAATTCCGAACTGTTAAATTATTAATAAGTCAAAAAGAATTTTTGAAAAAAAATACAAAAAAAAAGTTAAAATAAAAAAAATTATATTTTATATTCGTCCGATTTTGATGAAATTTAAACCGTAATTCTAAAATATTTTATATTATTTTAAATAAAGAACTAAAAATTAAATTAAAAAACAGCAGACTTATAATTTGGTTTCATTTGTTTTTCCGATTGGTCCTATGAGAGCTATATTCTATAGTCGTCCGATCCGGCTCGTTCCGTTTATGTACTACCTACAATAGAAAGACAACTTTTGGGAAAGTTTCATGCAGATAGCCTTAAAACTGAGAGACTGCGTAGAAACGGACGGACAGACGGACATGGCTAGATCGACTCGCCTAGTGATGCTGATCAAGAATATATATACTTTATAGGGTTGGAAATGTCTCCTTTATTGCGTTGCAAACTTCGGCTGAAATTATAATAGCCTCTGCAAGGGTATCAAAATTATAATGTGTGAACACTAACATTTTTATACCTAAGCAAGAACACAAGCATTAAGTTTTCTAATTATCCTTCTAAGAACAATGCATATTTTACTTCAAAGAAAGTACTACAAAAGTCAAAAGACGGCAATTTTAATTCTTACGAAGTATCGATAACGCATTAGTATTTTTATACTAAATTTACACTCTTATAAACATTAAATTATTTAAATAGACTTATTCCTTGTCGAATTTTTAACACTTTGAATGTGGACAACAGAAACAATAACTTATCCTTTTTTTTTCTAATAATGATGTCTATTGTGCGGAGAATGAAAATGGGTGTCTGTGAAATTGGGCTATAAAATAATGAGGATTGGGCAGATCGTAAACATGTTTTGGCCAAAGGTTGCTTCTAAGCTCACCATTTATGAAAACTCCCCTACTTTGCGGTAAGAAGCAATTTAATTGCGATCTAAGATTGTTTCTGACCACATATACAGAGTTTACTTTTATGTTTGTTACAACAACCTTCAGGTCAAGATATTTTCAACACCGCAAATATAAATTTAAATTTTTGTAGTGGCCTCGCTGGTGGAAAGCCATATAAACTATGTAGCAAATCTGAAAATTATCTAGAAAAAGGATTTATTCATTACATTTGCCGGTTACTAGTACATTTTTAGAACAGCTTCTATATTTCGATAACCAATTTCAAGGCAGTGCATCGGGTGGAAGCCTCTTACTCAATTTTTGGGTTAAGCTGAGAGCGAGAATAGCCACACTTCTTTTCAATCGAACTGCCAATAGCAGTTAGCCCATAGTTGTTCAGGAACGTAGAGCAGCTTGGATCTGCTTGCGTCGATGGCTAAGATGAAGAAATGTTCTCTACCGTGCTAACGCGATCTGCCGCTTCTGTCGGATTCTGGGTGCTGAAAATTGACGGAGCCACACCTATTCCCACACTTAAAGCAGTTGTGAGCATATGGGGATCGCGGCCCAGTGTGCTTTGTCACCCGTAGTAAATCTGTGAGCCAATGGCCACGCCGGTGGGAAGAGTGCGTGGGGCAGTACCGTCGTATGAAAGCTGTGACTGCAACAAGGGGGGCTTGACGCGTCGCAATGTCGATGCTCCCCCAACTGTCATAGGCACATGACTTTGTGGGATCACAGTCATTGCCAATGGGGAAGGTAACGGAACTGCTTGAGGAGGATGCTCTGGCGAGCCCCCGGGCAGCGAGGTTGGTGGGGTCGGCGTGTTATTCGGTCGATGAAGCACGCCTATGCTTTCGGCGTTAACGATATACCCGCCTCTGATTGTCGGCGCCGTTGTATAATGAGCCAATGAACTTATGGGTACCATGGTGCCTTCCGAGGGAGAACAATTTTGGAATCAATGATAAATTGGTCGGCGGGAATACTTACTTAGAGCACTGCTACTGGAGGTTTTAGTTCCAACCACAATAGCCGAGGTCAGAATGCCCGCCACCTGAGCCTGACTGGCTATACTTGTGGTCCCGAAGGTTCCCGGGGTAATGCCAAGAAGGTCGGGTGACTGTCGAGTCCCCAACAAGAGCGGATTTGCCATTATCCCGGCGTCGGGTACCGGGCTAGCCACTGATGTGAGCTGGTTGGGGGATAAGCTGGCGTATAGGCTGCTCGTCGGGGCGTACGTTAAATAGTTCTGCATGGGGGCAGGTAACAAGGTGGGAAGATAACCTAGATACCTTATTAAAAAATACGCACCTCATTCTTGGACACGAAGGGTACAGGCTGCGATGCTTTTAAGTCAATGTCAGCGTCTATTTCGGAAATCGTGTCGTTAAATCCGCTCGGAGTGATTGTGTCCTCAACTATGCCTCCTCTTGCTCTCACTTTAGTTGAGCTTGAGTGCGTGTTAGTATTCAGATCGCGCCGCTTTTGAAGCACTAGCCTAGTGGCGATAATAACTATGGAGAAGAGCACTCCGAGTGAGCCCAAGGCAAGCAGATACAAATAGAGACGCTCCTGGTCCTCTGTAAAAATACAAAAGTTAAAAAAAAAACTGGACTACATAACAACTAAAATGATTAATGTCAATAAAGAGCAACCAAAAAATAAGAGCCAAATTTTGTCATTAGTTCAAGTCGTGAACCCCTTAATCAAATTTAATTTAACAAACCCAAAATGTACAAAAACTGTGAACTAAAAGAGGTCAGGGCTCAAGAACATTTCCAATCGAATCAGAAAGCTTAAATTGTTTGTTTTTAATTAAGTTTTATCCGCAAGAAAAAGCTGAGAAATCTTTCGTTTGTTAAATATGACTTACCTTCCAGGCTCAAGTCAGCACTGTGTGTCATTACTGGATTCACAACACTGCTATCGACATATGTGACCAGAGAGTTGTTCGTCATGGTCTGATTGGTTGTTGGATTCTCGGATCCCGTCCCCAGCCAGCTGGTGCCGTTGCGGCGTCCTAACGTTGTTGAGTTGCTGTGCAACTTAGGAATCGCCTCGGACTCCTTATAAATCAATTCATCTTCGTAGAGGTCGATCATATCGCCCTCAAAGCCTTCAGATTCATCCGGCTCCTTTTCCGAATCCTTGTTTTCCTTAAGAACTTGCTTTGGCACTAGACAGGCCCAATAATAAGATTATAGCCCAATCCCATAGATAACATCCAAGCGGAACAGTTGGGATTTTTGACAGACGTCAAACTGGTATTCCCACAGAGCCATCATCGTCCATCCAAGAACAGCCATAAACACTCATAGTAGCGCAAGTAGAATTTTTTAAGGGGGTCTTACTTTATCAAACTGATTGAATGCTATGAAACAGAGTCCGACATGAGTATACTAAAAGAGTGTACTAGACTCCCCTTTCAGCAAAACAGCTTGAGTAAATCAGCTCCCAAAAATGTTACATTCAAAATGTTCTGCTTTTAATCAGGGACCAAAAATAATCGTTATTGGAATAACAAAATGTTTAATACATTAAAATTGTTTTTCCCCCATGTTTTAAAACTAAAATAAAAAATTGAATTCCACATTTTTAATATAAAAATTGTTATTTAAGATTTATATTTATTTTAGTTATTTGACAAATCATAGGTAATCATTATTTGAGAATTTTATTTTGACAAATCTCAAATAATTATTACTCGGGATTTTTATGTATAAAAATCTCAGATAATACTCTATTTGGTCTTGTCACCTTAATTTGATCGATCGAAAATTTTGCCGAGGCCACTAAAATTAGGCATATAGACCACTAAATTTTTTATTCATAAAAGTTATAATCGTCACATTTACATTTATGGATTGGAATCATAAGCTCTTGGAGTCATGCGCTCGAGTAGCATATAAAGTTTAACGAAAATTTGCCCGTATTGTTTGCCTCACCAGAAATATTTGCCATGAGCTGTTTAAACTGTTTTTTATACCCTTGCAGAGGGTATTATAACTTCAGTCAGAAGTTTGCAACGCAGTGAAGGAGACGTTTCCGACCCTATAAAGTATATATATTCTTGATCAGCATCACTAGTAGAGTCGATCGAGCCATGTCCGTCTGTCCGTCCGTCTGTCCGTCCGTCTGTCCGTCCGTTTATATGCAAACTAGTCTCTCAGTTTTAAAGCTATCTGCATGAAACTTTCCCAAAAGTTGTCTTTCTATTGCAGGTAGTATATAAGTCGGAACGAGCCGGATCGGACGACTATAGCATATAGCTCCCATAGGAACAATCGGAAAAATAAATTAAAAAAAATTATAACTTTGCTGTTTTTTAATTTTTTGTTTAGTTCTTCGACATATAGTAATGGTAAAATATTTTTGATTTACGGTTTAAATTTCATCAAAATCGGACGACTATAGCATATAGCTCCCATAGGAACAATCGGAAAAATAAATGAAAAAAATTATAACTTTTCTGTTTTTTAATTTTTTGTTTAGTTCTTCGACATATAGCAATGTTTAATTATTTCAGAATTATGTTTTAAATTTTTATCAAAATCGGACGTCTATATCATATAGCTCCCATAGAAATAATCAAAATATATAAAATAACTATCTAATAATATTGCTGCAAATCATCATAGTTTCAATGTATTTCAGCATATACTCAAGTAAATCATAATTTAAATGTTTTCAAAAGTATTTAATTCATGCAATAGCTGCAAGGGTATATGAACTTCGGCTTGCCGAAAGTTTGCTTTCTTTCTTGTTTTTGAGTAATATAAGCTTGATTAAATTGTTTGTTTTCTTGCTGTGAGCTACTCGATCTGAACTGTTTTTTTTATCGAGTTAATAGAATCATAGCTCATGACATGAGCTGTTAGTCGATGATTCCATAATTCCAAGACCTACGATTCCAATATCTCAACTCGTGCAGGTCCCTACTAAGAAATAATAAACTTTTATATTAGAGTTAACATCTATTCTATACAAATTGCAGCATAAGCCCACTTTTCTTTCGACCACACCTCTGGCTCACATAAATTAAGATGGTCGACATACAAAAACTAAAATGCGGGGATCGTTAATCCACCTCTTTGACTAACTGAAATATTTTTGGAACTGCAAAAACTTTCGGACAATCCCGCTAAAGAATGGTGCTCTGTGGGATCAGGCCTCCACCTCACTGTTCCGCCACAAATTTCATCTTCCCACTTACCGCATGTATAAACAACCTTCAGGTACATACGAGAATTGGGTTGACAAGGCGAACCAAAAGTTTTGGGGTCTGCAGCCAGGTTGCATCTTCGTCGCCCATGGCAAATTTTCATCACGGTCTCCGTGGCGAACGAGGCCAGGCATGCTGTAGAAGGCAAGATGCAAGAATCAGTATATATAAACTCACAGAGAAAAGATAGATAAAAAGAAAACGAATTGCATGTTGTGGTGAATAAACGTGTGTTGGCCAAAACACTTTTTAACGTCGTTAAAAAAACTTAATTTATTTAAAATAAATTTAAGAAGTGTGACTCGAAATAAACTTTTTAGCTCTACGAATATTTATAATGAACTAATTGAGATTCAAAATGGTTAAAATCAATCAACATGTCCCACAATTGTGTGTGACTGTAAACTGTCTACAATAAATATTAACTTAAATAATTAATTAATTAATTATGCTAAATAATTCCTTCTGAGTCAAGTCGCTTAAGTATAAAGTCAACAAATATACTAAGTTTGATTAAACATTTTTTTTAGAAAAAAAAAATTTAAGTACATCAATAATTTTTTCAAACATTTTGTTTTGATAATAAGAAACGACTTAAACCGTAATTTGGTTTCAAATTGTTGTTTGTTATACATATATATAAGGTCAAGTAAATAGTAATCCATTATTTGTACATGAAATGGTTATGGTTAGAATTAACCGATTTATTTAAAATAAGAAAATTTTTTTCTACAATCGATTGCCAATTTGATGGCTATTTCATAAGACCCCTCTCATAAAATCCTTCGTCCTTATTTGCAAAAAACTGAGCCAGTCGGTTTTCACAATCCTGTCTTGTAACTAATTTTACACTATCCAAATCGTTCCACATTGATAGGAAAAGGTGGTAGTCACTTGGAGCGGTGTCCGGTCTATAAGGTGGATGCAAAATATCCTCCCATTCAAGTTATCGGAGCTTCTGGCGAGTCGCTATTGACGATGGAAAACAATTCCTTTCCTATTGGCCAAAATGGTGTGCTTCTGGTCGATTGCTTCCTTCAGACGGTCTAATAGTTGACAGTTCAAAACCGAATTAAGTGTTTGGCCATAGGGGAGCAGCTCATAGTAAATATTTCCTTGCCAATCCCACCAAATACACAGCAAAACCTTTCTTGCCGTCAATCCTGGCTTATCCACCGCCTGGGCAGGCTCATCCTTCTTCGACCACGACTGTTTTCGCCCCACGTTGTCGTAAGTGAGCCACTTTTCATAACCAGTCACCATCTGCTTCAAAAACGGGTCGGTTTTTTTGCGATTCAGCAGCGATTCCCTGATCGAAATTCGGTCTAAAAGTTATTATTTTGATAGCTCATTTGGCACCCATACATCGTGCTTTTTTGTGTATCCAGCCTTTGTTAAATGGTTCCAAACTGTTTTTGAAGCAATGTTATGCTCCTGGGCAATTGATTTACTGCTTGAATGACGGTCAGACTCAACGATTTCCATTATTTTGTCGGCATTTTTGACGATTGGTCTTCCTCAGCGTGCCTTATCTTTAACATCAAAATTCCCAGAACGAAATAGACGAAACCAGAATTGTGCATGGCTGGCAGTTACAGTATTAGGGCCATACATTTACATTTAAATTTAAATATTAAGCTGTCTGTCTTGCGTTTTTGCCTTTGTCGAGGAATTTTTTAGCGAATTTTTTCCTTGCCGGTCTCAATATTTATCGAGCTCTGTCTCTCTTGTCGATCACAAAACTTTTCTAAAAGATTTTTTAGTACGAAAGCTCAACTTTCTAACGGTACCTAATTAAATCGGACTTTTACAACGCGAGATACAGATAACTAAAGTCATCTATTGTTTATATATAGATTACTTTTTACTTGACCTTATATATAAATTAAATTTGAAAACGAGTGTTACCTCTCCCGTCGGTATTATCTTATTGTTTTACGTTAAAATAAAAGCATTTTAATAACGAAACCCTTTTATAAAAAAACACATGACTCGACTGAGAATTTAGCCCGGAATCTTACGCGCTCTAGATTTAAGCCTTAACTTCGACTAGTTATTTAAAAATATATTTCAGAAGCTCGTGTTAAAATTTGAGACTAATCAGTCTAGCCGTTTTCGAAAAAACGCGTTTAAAGTTTGTCTTAAACTTTGAAGCACTCTAAAATGCCTTTTAAAATTTGTGTGTAAGAAAATAAAAAAAAATATATATTTTTTTAATTCACCATAAATGAAACGAGCTATTAATTTTTCCAACAAATAAGATAATTGGCACATTGTGCGAATCGGAACCAAACTTACTTTCTTCGCGAACCCCTTGCGGCTGGGGGCATTGAATGCTCTCGTACTCGGTTCTTCCAAAGCTGGCACTATATACGGCTATCCGGGAGTAAGGATTGCACTCTAGTTGGGCAACATCACTATGGCAAGCAACCTTACTGCGAAACTCATCTAAAATATAAATTAATTCGCATTAAATTTTTTAATGTAATTAAAAAAAATGGGTTCAACTGTTTCAGGTAGTTAATATCAGGGGAGAAGCCTAGTCGAAAGAGCAGTTACACGTTCCCTAGACTCCTGTGTTTACATCTTTAATTTTGCCTTGTTTTTTATACACATTTTTTTGTAGGTGTCTTAATTTTCTTCTGTCTTCTGTTGAAATTTTAATAAATGCCATATACGTTAAAAAGGTTTTACAGATTTGAGAACGGAGCAGACTTTGGTAAGTCGAAGTTTTTATCTTAATGTTTCCATCTGTGTCGGCAAATGTTCAGAACATTGGTTTTTACAAATATTTTATTGTTGTTATTATGTATTCTAGTTTTGTTTGCTCCTAGTCATTTTATAAGAAAATCTTCCACAATTAAAAATATGTTACCCTTGTTTTTGTTAAACAAACACAAAAAGGTAACTATGCAACCAGTTCTTATTTCTGGTGCTTCTACTGATGTAACATTTGATATTTTGAAAATTCCAGCCGCGTCTGCTTGCGAATTTGACCGTTTGAGGACAAACTGTTAAAATTACAAAACTGTATTTATGGGTATACGGCTTACTCGCTGCTGTTTTCGATATTTATGTGCCTTCATTTCCCCTCACAGAAAGTTTCTCACAAGCCTCATTCGTTCTCTCGTAGACTCTCCTATCTGAAAAACTGCAAGTCCAGATTTTTAAAGATGTCAGGATTGCAAGTAGACCATCGGAGTTACCTAACTGCGCGCTCCAAATACTTAATTTACAATTCCCAATTCTACAAGAATTACCTAGGTAGTGGCAGAAACTAGTTCCACGATAACCCCAAACAGTTTAATGCGTTTCTCAATTCAAAACGAAAATCTTAGCAATGTCCATTTAGACTTAATCTTGACACCGTTTCGGCTTTTAATGAGTTCAAATATTGTAAACATATTTGCCAAACTTTTCTAGTCTACGTATTCATCTGTTAACTACGACAATAACTTCGCCCTGTCCTTATTAACTTTCGCACTCTAACTGTATATTTATGACCATAATCAGCGCAGATATCGTTTTTCAATCAATCAAGTCTTCCTTCTCTTCTGGTCCTAATCTTGTACCAAGCTATGTTCTAAAATATTGTGCTAGAACGTTGTTTAAGCCTCTGCCTAAACTATTTCAGTTATCTTTGCTGCATTCATACGTCCCGCACGTTTGGTATGAATTTTTTATAACTCCCCTTTATAATTAGGGTAGTAAATCAAACATTCAAAACTACCGTGGGACTGCCGAACTTTGTGCTGCTCCCAAATTCTTTGAACAGTAAATTACTTCTCAGCTACAGCACCAATGCAGATCAACAATGTCCTTCACACAGCAGGGCTTTATGAAACGTAGATCAACGTCTACCAGCATGCTAGAGTTTTCTGCAGTAATCAGGACTGCTTTCAAAAAAGCAATCAAACTGATGTCATTTTCACAGATTTCAGTAAGGCTTTCGATTCGGCGAACCATTAATTACTTTTAAAAAACTTGATCTTTTGGGATTCCCGATCACGCTGAACCAAACCAAGAGAGTAGCATTTAAAAATTTGATCTCAATACTCGTTCATGTGACTTCTGGTGTTCCTCAAGGAAGTCATCTGGGACACCTTCTGTTTGGGATTATTATTAATGACTTGCCTGAAGGTATTTTCTCTTCCCATGTTTTGATGTACGCCAATGACGTTAAAAACTCTGTTTGCCATTAACAAATTCTGATTCCCACAACCTCCTGGAAACGGACTTAAATCTGCAACTAACGTGCATCCAGAATTTTCTGTTCTTAGCTTCATGTAGCTTCGTGTCTTTTTGTCGGAAGAGGCTTTCCTCCCAAAATATTCTTTTGGGACTAGCGATCTTGAACACATTATTTTCGTCGAGTTTTATTTGACCACATCTTAAACTCTACCGATTACATTGGTATAAGAGGGGTTTTCGCATTTGTCAAGCGATGGTCTAAGGAACTTGAGGATCCCTACACCACAAAACACCTTTACATTTCTCTAGTTCGACCATTTCTTGAATACTGTTCGTGGACATGGTCACCTCAATACTCTAAATATCAGTACCTTTTTGAATCGGTACAAAAACAGTTTGTTTTGTTTGCTTTACGTGGGTTAAACTGGGAACCACACCATCACCTGCCATTTCACGTCGATAGATTCCGTCTATTAAGCCTGCCCTCGCTAAAGGATCATTTGATCTGCTACGGAGTGATGTTCCTTCACAAATTAATCAATGGACACATTAATTCAAGCTACCTACTCAGCCAAACACGATTTTCTATTCCTGTAAGATCATCCTGTCACTTTTGTACTATTGCTCTTGAAATATGCGTTCCGTTTTGCGTTTTATGTTGACCATATAATGAACTGTATTTTTTGTTGTTTTGTGAATGTTCGGTTAACTTAAATGTTACAAATATTTTAACGCACCTATCCTTGCCCACGCCCACTTGATGTGAGACGGAGCACATCTATAAAACCTTGCAGAGGGTATTATAATTTCAGTCAAAAGCTTGCAACGCAGTGAAGGAGACATTTCCGACCCTATGAAGTATATATATTCTGATCACCATCACTAGGAGAGTCGATCTAGCCATGTCCGTCTATCCGTCTGTCAGTCTGTTCGTCGTGTTTAAAGCTATCTGCATAAAACTTTCCCAAAAGTTGTCTTTTTATTGCAGAACATAAATCGGAACGAGCCGGATCGGACGACTACAGCATATAGCTCCCATAGGAACCATCGGAAAAATAAATGACAAAAAAATTAGAAGTTAGTTCTTCGATATATAGTAATGGTTAAATATTTTAGAATTACGTTTTAAATTTCATCAAAATACGTTTTAAATTTCATCAAAATTGGACGATAATACTTCCATGGAAATAATAAAAATATTAAAACTTTAAATGTAACTTTTCTATTTTGTAATTTTTTTTTAAATTAGTTTTGATTTATTATTAATTTGACAGTTCAGAATTACGCTTTTACTTTCAAATAATTAAGCTGCAAATCATCATAGCTTAAATGTTTTTAAACATATACGCAAGTAAATCATAATTTTAAAGTTTTCAAGAATGTTTTATTTTTGCAATTGCACCAAGGGTATATGAACTTCGGCTTGCGGAAGTTTGGTTCCCTTCTTGTTGATAATAAATTGGAATTCAACTATTAACTGGCACAACATTTTTTTAAAACGCCAGGCAGTCTTATATCCCTTTGGCGAACCTCCTACCGACGTGCCCCAGTTTTAACAGACTGGATTTTGGAACGCACCACAATGCGAGCCCACTTGCCAAGACCTACCTGCTTTATTGACTACATTAACTCCTAGCAAGCTAACATTTCCTGACTATTTATTTGTCTCGCAAAAAAACTGAGTTTAAGTTACCGTTGATGCTGATGGCTGGTAGTTGTTTTTAAAGTTTAAATTTTGGTTGTCTCTTACATGGGCGGCATTTATAGGCGACTTCAACAATTTTCCTTCGCTTGGGACACGGGTCGCTGCTTATTGCATTGGAACTGGCCGTGCTGCTGTGATAGCTGCTCGTTCCAGACGAGTCGCCCACACCGCTGGCTCCCTGTCCGTAGAATTGTGGGGATCCGTGGAACTTGCAGTGCTTCTTCTTCTGGCAGGCCTCTACCACTGTTTGCAGTAAGGAGTACTGGGAATAAAGAGAAGAAAAAGAAGATTTGGTTAAACTTCAGCCTTTACATTAAACTTTCTTTCCGTCTGACTTATAAAAAAGTTCTTAAAAACCAACGCGATCGTCCAAAGATCTGAGGACAGGATAAATAACTTATAGAATTTAATTTAGATAAACCAGACGGTAATGGAAATGTATCGTTCACTGAAAAAATGTTACGCTAAACGAAAATTCGAGTGTCAGCCCTTGTTCCTTTTTTAGTTTTGGTCCTCAAAAATATAATTTTTAGTTTTACATAAATTTTTTAATATAAAAACTTTTTATCTTAAAGAAAAAAACCTTCGTACAAGTTTGTTTTCGGTAATCAAAGTCATTTTAAAGCCATACTTTGTATCGTTAATAAAATTAAAACCGTAATTATACCCTTGCAGAGGGTATTATAATTTCAGTCAGAAGTTTGCATCGCAGTGAAGGAGACATCTCCGACCCTATAAAGTATATATATTCTTGATCAGCATCACTAGGAGAGTCGATCTACCCTTGTCCGTCTGTCCGTACGTCTGTCCGTCCGTTTCTACGCAAACTAGTCCCTCAGTTTTAAAGCTATCTGCATGAAACTTCCCCAAAAGTGTCTTTCTATTGCAGGTAGTATATAAGTCGGAACGAGCCGGATCGGACGACTTATAGCAAATAGCTCCCATAGGAACAATCGGAAAAATAAATTTAAAAAAATTAGAACTTTGCTGTTTTTTAATTTTTTGATAAGTTCTTCAACATTTAGAAATGGTTAAATATTTCAGAGTTACGGTTTAAATTTTATTAAAATCGGACGACTATAGCATATAGCTCCCATAGGAACAATCCGAAAAATAAATTGAAAAAATTATAACTCGGCTGTTTTTTAATTCTTTTTTTTAGTTCTTCGACAAATCAAAATCGGACTTCTATATCATATAACTCCCTTAGGAACAATAAAAATAATAAAAAAAATTTTCTTTTTAATTTAACCTTTTTATTTTGTAATTTTTTTTAGGAATTCCTCTTGATTAATTAATAATTTGACTGTTCAAAATTACGCTTTTAATTTTATTAAAATCGGAAAACGTTATCATGTAGCTGTCATAGGAACTATTAAATAATCGAGCTGCAAATCATCACAGCTTCAAGAAAATCATAATTTTAATGTTTTCAAGAATATTTAATATTTGCAATAGCTGCAAGGGTATATGAACTACGGCTTGCCGAAGTTTACTTCCTTTCTTGTTTTGAAGTAATATACTCAGCCCTGTTCCAGTTTTCACTTCCAAAAGATTCAAACGGATTCGAATTTCTCAGACCTGACACAGTTTTAATTTCAGAAAAATCCTCCCGGTAACTCTGTTAACTTGCGAAAAAATCTCACGGAAACTTTTCGCAAGACATTTGACTTTCCGCCAGCACAGAAAATAATTATTTTGAAATACTTTGCAATAAGTTACCGTATAAATTATATTTTTACGTTATTCTTTGATGTTTTATGAACAAAACTTAATAATAAAATTTGTTGATAATAACATGTTTGACCGTGGAAAAAGTATTTTGCGGTTGCACCTTAGAATCAGTTTGATTCTAGACATCGGCATTTTAACAATTTCGCCGATCCGGTTTTAGTTTCCGAACAAATTTAAGGGAAGGCTGCAAGGGTTGTCATGGTACGAAAAAAGCAAGTAGTTTCTTGGGACTTTTTTCTACCACGCTTTTATGTGTTCGTTTAAATTTGGTAAGAAAGGTATATAATCAGAGTTAAATTTAAAAGTGTTTTGTTCTTAATACCCCTTAATTTATTGTAGTATTTGTGCGAAAAGTGTTTCGTTGGGACCTTTTTCATCCCCTTGGCAACTCTGGTTCTCAACACTACTTGTATTTGTGGCCGCCAATGGCAGTTTTTTCGATTTTATGCGTTAAACTAGTATACCATTAATGCTATTAGCTGATTGAAGGGAAATCCGAAAATGTTATCAAATTCATTCCCGAGTGGAAACCGGAATAGCCCTATTTCCATATATGTATCTAAGTGTAATCAAGTCAATTGAATAAGAGCTATGATTTTTTCATTTATTTTTGCGATTGTCTATCACTATGGACGACAGTACATGTGGTGACGATACGCACCAAGAGCGTGTCCATAGGAGTCTTCTATTATATAGCCGAAGAATTGAAAATCTGCTGTGATGGTCCGATCGTGACGAGTAATACACTAATCGAAAGGTATCGCTAAATGAACAAGAGTTGCAAGCCAAAACATTAGGAAAATTTAAATTTTATTCAAAATACGCGTAGAATGACACCAAATTGCTTGGATCTGATACTTTTTTTTAGGTATATTTAAAAAATACAAAAGTTTTTTACATCGCTTCTCAATTTCAATAAATTTTAAGGACTTGTTTTAGAATTCTGGAATACATTTTTTTGTGTTGGGAAGATGAAAAACTATCCTATTTAGCGGAATCCGCTAAAAAAGCTATATTTTGCACGGCTTTAATTTCTAACCAAATAAAGCTACAGACATTAAAAGGGTATTGTCAAATGCTAATCACAAAGACATTGCATAATTGATATAAATAAGGTAGTTTACAAATTATTAAATTTATATTTTTTTTTTTTTGCAGATTTTTAAAAATTGTTAGAGTCGATTTTTGTGTAATTTCGTTTATAGCCCTTGAGATTCATTAATTTTTCTGCCTGAATGTTTTTACTGTTACTGATCAACGGAAACGGATATTTTTCTCAGTTTGGAGAAGTTAACGCTGCTTAGGCAAGGGTTTCCTCCTAAAGTATCAACTCCCAACTTGGTGAGGAAAATGCTTTGAAAAAATGGTTTCAGGTTAAATGAAGAAATATTTTCATTAAATAACTTAATTAAATTTGAAACTAATCTTGATTTAAACAAATTTACTTGAAATCAAATACTTTGCAAGAGAATAAGCAAATATCTTAAAAGCAACGAAGATATTCAAATTGTAATGTTCTATAAATGTCTTTGTCGTTAGTTTTTATATCCTTTCAAATGGTATTTTAATTTCAGTCAGAAGGACACATTCCCGACCCTAACAGCATCATTAGGAGAGTCGATATAACCATGTCCGATTGTTTGTCCACTCGTTTCTACACAAACTAGCCCTCAGTCTTAAAACTATTAGTATAAGTTGAATTAGCTGCAAGGGTATATGAACTTCGGCTTGCCGAAGTTTGCTTCCTTTCTTGTTTTCAATTGATTTGAATATACTTCGACACAAAGTAATGGTTTATTGTTAAACCAAAAAGCTGCTTGTAAAACACAAAAGATAAAAATAAAAATATTGTTACTTTAAACAATTTGTAATTTTTGGAATAGTTGCAAGGGTGTATAAACTTGGACTTGCCGAAGAGTGCTTCCTTTCTTGTTAGTTAAGCTTTAAAGTATTGCCAAAACAAAATTAGTACTAAAGTATAGTTAAAATTTTTTTTTTGTAAAAACCATGGTTCAAATATATTTCAATCAAAAACTTCTAATATCAAACAAAAACACTTTTTAACGAGGTAAAAAATTCGGGGCGATATCAAATTTTTGACGAAAATTTAATAAGCATTCGACTAAATAAACACAATTTTTAAATGTTCCCATTCGTCACGCTGAAATAAAAATGCAATGCAAGTGTAGGCAAAATACCTGGATGAATCGATCGCAGATTTCGCAATAGATTGCATCAGAAGATGTAATAATTTCGATTACATCGAATGGAAATGGACAATGGAAAAAATCTATTTTAATTATGATTCCCAAGCCAGGAAAAGGTTAAACTATTCCTTCGTCATACAGACCAATTAGCCTCCTGTCATGCCTATCCCAACTCTTAGAAAAACTAATTCTTCAACGAATTATGCCACATTTTACAGAACGCAGCAACATCCCGGATCATCAATTTTGATTTAGAAAAAAGCATTGTACTATTGAACAAGTCATTAGCCTTCGTGCACAGAGGATTAAGCTCCTACTTCCGCAAACGTTCACAAGAGGGTTGAATCGTATCTGATAAGCCGAGTTTTCATGGTAAGGCACAAAAGTTGCCTAGCCAATGAGGTTAACATCGCGGCAGGCGTACCACAAGTAAGCGTCATCGGACCCAGTCTTTACCATTTATATACGGCAGGTATACCCACGAGCTAGGAACTGATGACAACTACGTCCACCGATGACAGAGCTATCTTAAGTCGCTCAAAATGTCCACTCAAGGCATCATCATTACTAGCTTTCCATCTACCCCAATTGGAAAAATGGTAAAAATGCAAACATATACCTCAACCCTAAACAAAAAAATTGTACACAATTATCACTCAATAACGTATTGACACCATCTACCAATGAAGTCAAATACCTCGGATTACACCTTGATAGACGTCTTACTTGGAGGAAGCACATATAAGTTAAGCGCAAACAACTAAAACCTATGTCTGGACCACTGCATTGGCTAATACACTACCGCTCTCCAATTCGGTTAGAGTACAAACCGCCGACTCAAAACCGCCTAAGAATAAACGACTTATTAGCCCGGTAGCCACACATCAACCAAATGGCCCTGTTAATGGGCATCAAGTAAATTTATAGATTTAAGTATTTATAAATTGTTGCTAGTCCCCTAAATGAGTAGATCCAGCAAATAAATAGTATAGTAAAGCAAAAAAAAAAGTAGCAAGCGACCAACCTTCATCTTCCAATAAAGTACAATTGTCTGTACCTACAATGCCCACTTTGGGCCACTTTGGTTAATCTCACGCTTGAACCCGGGTGCTACTACAAATGATGTTAAATCCCACTTGAGTAACAGTTTAATTGCTCATACATCTGATTTTTTTGTCACCAAGTTCAACTTCAAGCAAGTGATATCTCGGTCTTTAAGGTTTCACTTTCTATAACACTTTCTTAAAAAAAGTCCTAGATCCTTACATTTGGCCTGACCAGGACTAAAACAATGATTAATGCTTTTAAAATTGATAAGCACTCAGCTATGATAGTCATTACATAAAACTCAAAAAGGTTCATGCAAATTACTTAAATCATCTTTATATAAGACCAAGCACTCTCCGTTCATTATTTACCATGGAAGTAAGTAGGTCCAAAAGGACGCTAAGGTCATAAATATGTCGAATTCTAGAATCCACCTAACGTATACGTGACATACAGTGGATTGACCCGATAAAATGTCATTACTTTGCAATTAGCGCTTTTTAAGTCCAATAAATTTATAGAACACCAGATCCATTTGTAATTCTGAACAGAGGGAAATATCGCTATGTTGCAGGCATAACTTAACGTCAACTGCGTACATGAGGACAATCCACTTTGCCAAGACTAGAAGGAGTTCGGTAATAAATAACGTTAAAGGAAGTGGCCAAGGTGGCTCCCATGTGGGAAGCCTGAAGTAACTTGGATTATTTTAGAGACCAAGCACTTAAAAAGGACTCGTTGTGTCTTACCACTCATATAACTAAAAATTCATGTTAGAAGATCATTTGAAAACCCTAATAAGTCTAATTTCCGTACAAGAAGAGAGTGATATACAGAATCAAGCGCATTAATTAAATCAGTCTTAATAAAAACGATGCATATCTTTACATATCATGCTCGTGGTGGTACCACGTTCTGACATTTCTATTAATATGCTACATTTATCGGCTTTCCCATCTATTCAGTAGTATTCTAGGGATAATAATCACCTAGTTGTGTAAAGGTATCCAATTATTTCATCTCGACAAGCGCGCACGACTTTTTTCAGGGTATTGTTGACATAGGTCAAGTGCAAGCTCCTCGATGTGGTTTTGTCTTCTGAATTTTAAACTTTTTTAGTGTCAAGAATGAACCATCTTTAAACCCCTAAAGATTGTTTTTAAAATCAGAAGTTACTTTATGCCTCCATTAGAGTATGGGTTTAGATTGAACTGTTTATATAAAAAAGCTAAATTATAACAATTAAATCTATGCCACTCGGAATCAGATTTGTCGTTTATTGATCTGTATCAAGAACATTTTCTCTTAATATATAACTTTTATAGCTTGCTCTACTCGTCTCTTGACCTGTTTGTTCCTAATGTGCCATCCTTTGCAACTTCTCGGAAACCCCCCTGGCTTACTTGCCGGCTTTCCTACCTAAAAAAAAACAAGAATACGCGTTCTAAGTTGCCAAGTCGGATTTTATTCAATATAATTCATAATTTTAAAAGATTTATTTATCACGTTGTACGAATTCATTTAAATCTAAACCACCGTCTTAATACTTTTTTTTGCTAGTAATGACGCTGATATCGCCAATTAATTTTCGGAGTTTTTTCAAACTACCTATTCTTCTAACCCTCTTATTAGTTTACCCGCTTATCCTTACTCTCTGCCGCACTCAGAAAATATTTTTATGCCAATCCTTATTGAGAAATAATAATATTTGAAATCCCTAAGTTGATAAAACCATCATATTCAGCTGGTCCTGATCAAATTCCCAGTTGCGTTCTAAAAAACCGCGCAAAATCTCTGTCAAAACCACAGACAAAAACTTTAATTAATATGGAAGGAATACTTTATTTGCTAATTTATCATGCATTCAAAATTACCGTGGAAAAGCCAAGCTCTGCGCCATACCGAAGTTGTTCGAGCTGATACTAACTTGTCAGTTACATCTTATTATTATTATTCCCCATCTCAGCATGGTTTTATGAAGCGTCGGGCTACAAGAACAAAACTTCTTGAATTTACGTCTATTATAAGAAAGTGATTCAAACAAAAATATCAAGTTGATGTTATCTTTACGGATTTTATTAAAGCTTTTGACTCACTTAACCACCTTCTGCAATTTAAAAAGGTATCTCTATTCGGTTTCCCTACTCGCGTAGACAAGTGGATTGAAACTTACTTGTCCAATCGCACAAAAAAAGTTTTTTTTAACATTTGTCTCGCCAAAAATGTCTTCGTCACCTCCGAAGTTCCACAAGGTAGTCCTGAGTCCACTTCTCTTTGTCTTATTCATAAACGATTTACCTGCATTACTTGGTTCTACCTTTGTGATGTATGCAATTCGCAATTTCTTTTGCAAAATGACCTAAATATACTACAATCCTTGTGATCTAGAAATCTTAAATTAAACCAATATAAATGCAATGTAATGTGCTTTTACCGCTCTGAACCAATGGCATCTAATTATTTGCTTGGCCCAAACCAGCTAATACGTATTTCTCAAACATCAGACTTAGGCGATTTATTTAACCATAATCGAATCTTGGTCTAAAGAGTTTAAAGACCTTTACCCCACTTGGCTTCTTTATATTTCGCTTGTTTGACCCTTACTCGAATATTGTTATTGTATGTGGGGGTATTAGGGAGGTCTAAACTGGAATCCACATTTTAACCTGTCATCCTTCATCAACAGGCTCCGTCTTCTGGACTTGCCAATAAAGTTTTTGAAATAAATAGGAAGGTTCACGGGTGCACACAGCTTTTTGAAAATAAATAAGGGCTTTAAAGTCGATCAAGAATGTTGTTAATCAGATGAGATGTGTGGTCGGTACGACAGAGATAAAATACGTAGCGAACGATAATATTGCAAGCAAAAGTTATTTTTTGCGTGTCGCAATGGCCAAAAATTTCAAAGCAATAAAAATGAGTAGGAACTACAATTTTTTGGCCACTATTATTCGGGTCTAAGTCGGTAAGAATGATTGAGAAGTCGAAAACTGTCTCAAATGCCCGTACGTTTGCCCAGCTGCCTTAGAAATATGTTAACTCCATGACAGAGTGTTCTTCATATTTGATTGGATTATTGTCAATAACTAACGTCTGAAGTTGAGAAGTATTGAAAGGTTTTGTTGATATAACTACTCACTTGCTATTTTTTGGTTCAGAAATAGTTAGTTTTCATTAACACATTTATTTATTTTAAGGAGTACATTTTACACTCACTGATGCGTATAAATGGACATCACTATACGACAGAACATTTGGTAAGTCATTACCATAAATAGAGAACAACAAAGGACCTAGCACAGAACCTTGGGGCACACCTCTAGTAAGTGAAATAAAAGGAGAATAACACAACCCAGACAAGACGGATTGTTGTCTATCTGTAAGATCAGACTTCAAAAGCCTAACTGCAGAGTCAGAGAATTTAAAATGATTTTTTAGCTTAGTGCATAAAATGCTGTGATTGACGGTATCGAGTAAATTCAAAAACTTGGTCTAGTTATTATCGATTCTAGCACGTATATCTTCAACAACATCGATAATGGCACTAGTACATCTCCTCTGTTTTCTTAAGCCAGATTTCTAATGACTCAGCAGGGAATTTTTGTCAAGAAAAGGTCAAATCTGTACGCCCAGCTAGTTTTCAAAAATTTTTGACAGAAAAAGAAGAAGGGATATTGTGGTAATTTTGACAAACTTCCATACAGAAGGAAGAGTGGAAGTTGTAATTGGAGGAGTAGTGGTTTAGTGGAAAGATACTGAAATTTAGATCTATAAAAGTCGTAAAAACCGTACCTATTTTCTAACTTGTGTGAATTTTGATTCGAAAAATTCGGTTTTATAGAATTGTGCTGGCCGTGAATAGTTTTCTTTTTAATCAACAGTAAATATTGTAGTTTTAGTTGGTCATGTTTGGAGAAGACTGAAAAAGAAACCTTGTCATATAATATAATCTTACTATCGTCATATACAAAAAAGGTGAAGAAGAGTTTCACAGGTATGGTTAAAATGATTTGGGGTATGCAGATTAACTGCAGACAAGCCGATGGATTCGAAGCTATCTAGCATATTTACTTCTCTTACAATACAACTATTCAGATCACCTGTAATAATAACCGATAAATAATTGACCGATTTATAAGTTAAAACGTTTATTATGGGAGCATAGTCAAAAGTACAATTCGGCCTGTAGATGCATCCAATCAGTGCTTTTTCAGAAGGGAATTAATAAAATGTTGTAAAAATAAATATTCCATATCGCTATCTGCTGGGTGTTTACATTTAACAGTACAATTGTATTTTTTTATTTACGTAAATAGTGATATACAACATAATTATCACAAGCAATTGACAAGTCGCTAAAATCAGGCAAGAACCAGGTTACCGAGACGCAAATGAATCTACATTAGACGGATCAAACAAAATTCTAATTAAACTTGCAGTTATGGAACTACCTAAACCATTTTGGATGAACATATTGAGAACATACTTGGAATCGTGTTTCAGGAAAATGAGAACGTAAAGAGACATAAGATAGTTGCAAACTTTTGACAATTGACAAAAAATAAAAAAAAAGATTTAAAAGATACAAGTAAGATAAAAATAAATATACAATTTAATATAAAAATAAATACAATGTTGCAAGTTAATTGCGAAAGCTCTGATGGCTAAAAGCCCCTGCCGTCTCATGCGATCCAGACGAAGCGCCAGTAAATGTAGTCGAGATGTGAAGAAAGGCTTGGTTTTCGACGCCCAGATCGTGAGAGTGCGCCGAGAGCTCAACACTTAAGCTTCTAAAGCTTCATTGCCTCTTTAAACATCAAGTAGTTCTCTCTTAACAGTTGCTCATTAATGTAAAGAGCGGCTTGCGAAACCCATTAGCTGCAGGCTAAGTTGTTGCTGGCATTACGCCGGTAAGCCCCAATGCAGCGTAAAAGCGTGATTTTTTTGTGAACATTTTTAATTTTATGATGACTACCGGATCTGAAGATGATATTTGTGTTTTTCTGGTCGGAAGATGCCAGTAAATTTCGGAGTCGGAGTGAGCTTCACTGAGAAGCATAGTTTGTTGTAAAGAATAATTAAATTCTCACCCTCCAAAAAAGGGAAAACCGTGCATACGTAATTCGCAGCCCTGAGTTGCCAAGTGCTGAGCAGTTATTTTAGCATCTATCTCCCCCACTCTCTTCCAGTGTGTTGAGTACGCAGATCTCCCGCTCCTTCCGGTTCGTAAGACGGCCACCTCAGCCTCCACGCTTGCGACTCGTTCACCCACGGTTTTTACGTCTGCTGCAATTAAAACGACTCAGGAGGCCACTAGAAATACGCTGTTCCACCTCTTGGTCGAGCTCAATGATTTTCAGTGTTTGCTTAAGTCATCGCGGGATGAGCATCTCTAGAAGCTGAGGTAACGGCGCCACCAACATTGTTGTTTTTTGCAGCTTCGCGGACGCTTGTTTGAATGACTTGCACTTGACATGATGAGTGGCAAGTGGATATGTGAGGGTGAGTACGGTGTTGAGAAACGGCGGCAGACGCAGGTTCGATACACACACACAAAAGCGAGTGCCGGGATAATTGCACATACATATACAAAAACGCAAGACGGTCTCCAAATTAATAGTTTACGAATTTTAAATCATATAAAGATCAAAGAAATCAACGACAATGTTTATTTTTAATTTTCACGGTGATGATAAGATACCAATTTAGCTTTTAACCAAAAATATCGACCTAAAATACCAGGTTTAAACTTAACCTTCTTTTGAACTATTATAAACGCGTCTGTTCTGTTTCGCTGTTAGGCACTTTCCTTCATCAGTACGATAAAACTCAATTGAGGCGTTGACTGACTCTGAAATTGCTGATATATTTCACAAGGTCTTCCAAATGACCAATAAATTCTTGTCTAATTTCAATTTACTCCTTCAATTTTAATAGGTCAATTTGTATATTTTCCCCGGCAAAAGAAAAAGGTTTCTTCTAAGGGATTTTGAGACCACAACACAAACATACTCTCCAGGATCGGACGGGCTTCCTGGGTGCGTGCTTAAGCGAAGGTCAACTACCACGAACCTACTTGAATTGACATCTATTGTAGTTAAAGGATTTAATAGTAAAATGCCGACGGATGTTATATATAGTTCTATTTAAATAAGCTCGTTATTTCGAATTATCTATTAACTTGGAAGAACTCTGAGAATTATTTTAAAAATGATGTTTCCAACATGATTAACGTAACATCTGAGGCGTAACAACATTTGGGCTCATTGCTATTTACTAAGATCATCAAAGATCTTTCTTCTGTCATAACACATTCTCGATAACTAGTCTGAGCTGATGACGTAAAACGTTGTTTATCCTATAATAATTTGCAATCGGGTTTCGGTTTACAGTCTGATATTGATTGTTTCCAGAGATGGTGTCAACCTAAGCTCTTAAATCTGAATTTCCTTAATTGGGGTAAGCCTCCAATTATAAGCTATTCTCTTATTCTGGACCGTATATACTCGGTCAACGATTTAGGAGTTCCACTTGACCCAAAATTAAAATTCTGCTGTCAAATAAATTCTACTGTTAACAACACAGTGAGTGTTCTTGTGTTTATTAAGCGATGGTCGAAAGAATTTGAGGATCCTTATACAACTAAACTATTATTTACTTCCCTTGTCCCAATATCAAGTACACAGGGATCGTATTGAGTCGTTACAAAAAAAATTCTTCTTTTCGCCCTTCGATGCTTGAACTGGGATCAAAACGTAAGGTTGCCTTCTTACTCGAGTAGATTACTTGTGCTTAATTTACCTACTCTTGTAAATCATAGAATCATTCTTGGAACTATTTTTATGCACAATCTTGTCAAAGGTGATATTGAGTCCATAGAATTGGTATGCCGCTTAACTTTTTATGTGCTTTTAGTCCAACCCGCAACTACCATTCTCTTAACTTGCCAATAATAATTATAATTATCTATATAATCAAATTAACCTTTATACCAGTCTTAAAAACTACAATTTTTACACTGTGTGGCGGGACCTAAAGAGTACTATTTTTTTAAAAATTTAATATCTTATCTTCTCCCTTAGCGTCCTACAAGGGAGCCATTTTGATCCGATCTAAATACCTTTTTAAAACTGGTACCAGGATACTTTATTAAATGATAACTGCTCAAAGTGCAATATGCTTCCAGTTTCTCGTGTGAATACAAAACATGCGACTTTTACAATCATGGCGTGCTTTGGCAAGGCCGTATTATTTGAAGAAAATTCCTTTCAGAAACGTACTTTATTTCTTTCTTAAAAATAGCAAAGCTGTCCTTGAATTTATAAATCTTAATTCTTGGTAATATATTTATAGCCAGAAACCACATTTGTCCCGGGATAATTTACTAAATTTAAACGGCTCTGAGTGTAAGGTGATGACTTTTTTTCGTGCCTATCTAAAATAAGCGGCTTTTACTCTAAATGACTGCTCTTTGATGGAATTGCTCTTGTAAACGATCTTGGCGTCCTTCTGGACTCAAAACTTATGTTTTCCGATTATATTTCGTCCATGGTTAATAAAACTAGGGGTGTGCTTGGTTTTATTAAAAAATGATCAAAGGAATTTAAGGATCCCTAGGACACCTAAGACTTTATATATATCGGTAGTTCGTCTAATTCTGGAAAACTGTTCTCCCGTCTGGAGTCCGCAATATGAAATACATATTGACCGCATTGAATCAGTACAAAAAAGTTTATACTTTTTGCTGGGATGCAAATCTTATATTACCTTCTTAGTATAGTAGACTAATAGTAATTAATTAACACTCTCTAGCCAACGGTAAAACGATGAAAAAGAGAGAAGTGAGAGTTTAGGGGGCGCGATCTGCCAAACTGCACCGCCGAAACTAGAAGCTAAGAGCGTGCAGCACCCCCACCCCCCGCTAACAGTTCTGTAAATCTCTCGCTCTCATCTGCTACCACCAGCAGAGCAGATGAGGCGCGGCAGAGCCACGGCAGAGGACTTCATAACCTTCATAACTAAAATAATAGCTCGATTTACACAATTGGAGTGTCTACCGATAGGTATGACCGAAACACACACACAAAAACTAACACCTACATTCTACCAAATCTCAAATTCTTTCACGATTTGTAGGCGTTAGAGTGGGCGTGGCTCCGTGATGAAAAAACTTGCGTTTCCAAGATCTCGACGTTCATACATACATTCAGACGGACAGGCGGACTTGGCTAGAACGACTCGGATATTGATCTTGATTAAGAATATATATATATACATTATATGATCGGAAACGCTTTCTTGTACCTGTTACATACTTTTCAATGAGTGCAATATACCTTTTTACTCTACGAGTAACGGGTATAAAAAGCAAGAAACAATATTTCTTAATACAAAAAATAATGTTTGACGCGGTAATAAATTTGAAACAAGAACAACATTACAGAAAACAATTTACCATAGAAGTGCTACATATTATAAGCACACAAACATAAGACTTATTAACAAACCGGACGTTGAAAGTTGCGCTCATAATTACAGACATCTTCTAAAAGCAAATTAGTTTTAATCTCTACGTCATACTGTGCAGTCGTGTAAATATATTGTATGTCATATGTGCGGACTCTGCCCAAATGCAGAGTTATCAAAGTAAAACGTCCGAGTTGTTTCGATCTCTGATATGCACTGATTTAATGTTCAAGTTTGAGATTACAATGATGTACATGTGTGAGCTGTAGGTATAAGAGCGAATTCAAAATACAAACATATGATTACAGTGAAGGGTAATTAAGTAATACAAGTTGGCAAGGAATTCAAACTAACCAACTGTTTTAAACAAGGTTTTTTATAAACAAGGAATACTAAATGTAAATTGGCGTTCAGTTGTTGTTTGTTGTTGTTTTTTAAATGTATAACGTAACATTAACCTTAATATTAAACTATGTGTTTTTATGTTGTTTATAGTTGCCCTGAAGACGGTTTATGAAGCGCAGCCTAAATATATATAAGTTCAAGAAAAATGTAATCCATTATTTGAACAATAGATGACTTAAGTGATCTGTATCTCGCGTTGTAGAAAGTTGAGTTTTCCTACTATAAAAGCTTCTTGGAAAAGTTTTGTGATCGATAAGAGAAAGAGAGCTCGATATATATGGAGACCGGCAAAGAAAAAGTTCGCTATATTTTACAATTTTGCTTTGACAAAAAGGGAAAACGCAAGCCGGCAGCTGAAAATGTAAATGGAGTTCATGGACCTAATACTGCAACTGCCAACCATGCACAATTCTGGTTTCGTTAATTTCGTTCTGGGAATTTTGATTTTAAAGATGGGGCAAGCTGCGGAAGGCCAATCGTCAAAAAAGCCGACAAATTAATGAAAATCGTTGAGTCTGACTGTCATTCAAGCAGTAATTCAATTGCCCAGAACTAAACTTTGCTCAACAAACAGTTTGGAACCATTTAACAAATGCTGGAAACCCAAAAAAGCTCGATGTATGGGTGCCACATGAGTTATCAAAAAAGACCTTTTGGACCGAATATCGATCTGCGAGTCTCCGCTGAATCGCAACAAAACCGACCCGTTTTTGAAGCGGATGGTGACTGGTTATGAAAAGTGGCTCACCTACGACAACGTGAGGAGAAAAAGGTTATGGTCGAAGAAGGATGAGCCTGCCCAGGCGGTGGATAAGCCAGGACTGACGGCAAGAAAGGTTTTGCTGTGTATTTGGTGGGATTGGCAAGGAAATATTTACTATGAGCTGCTCCCCTATGGCCAAACACTTAATTCGGTTTTGTAACTGTCAACTATTAGACCGTCTGAAGGAAGCAATCGGCCAGAAGCGCCCCGTTTTGGCCAATAGGAAAGGAATTGTTTCCATCGCTAATCGTCAATAGCGACTCGCCAGAAGCACCGAGACCTTGGATGGGAGAATATTTTTCATCCACCTTATAGACCGGACACCGCTCCAAGTGACTACCACCTTTTCCTATCAATGTGAAACGATTTGGATAGTGTAAAATTAGTTACAAGAGAGGATTGTGAAAACAAATAAGAAGGAAGGATTTTATCATCAAAATGGCAATGGACTGTAGAAGAAAATGGTGCTTATCAAAAATAAATCGGTTCATTTACCCTTGCAGCTATTGCAAAAATTAAATATTCTTGAAAACATTGAAATTATGATTTGTTTGAAAACATTGAAGCTATGATGATTTGCAGCCCAATAATTCGATATAGTTTTCCGATTTTAATAAAATTAAAAGCGTAATTCTGAACTGTCAAATTATTAATAAGTCAATAAGAATTTTTAAAAAAATTACACAATAAAAATATATTTTTTTAATATTTTTATAGTTCCTATGGCAGCTTTATGTTATAGTCGTCCGATTTTTATGAAATTTAAACTGTCGAATATGGGCAACCCTGTACTACCTGCAAAAGAAAGACAACTTTGGGGAAAGTTTCATGCTGATAGCTTTTAACTTGTGAGACTAGTTCGCGTAGAAACGAACGGACAGACGGACATGGCTAGATCGACTCTCCTAGTGATGCTGATCAAGAATATATATACTTTATAGGGTCGGAGATGTCTCCTTCAATGCGTTGCAAACTTCTGACTGAAATTTAAATACCCTCTGCAAGGGTATAAAAATAACTGGAAAGGCATCATATATTATAACAAATTTAGTACCAAAACCAGATTTTATGCTTAAATTTAAGCTGAACAGCTATACAAACGACGGACAACGCCAATACTATTTGTAAGGTTATGCTGATTTCCTTTATAAACTTTTGAACAATTTTATAACACCTCAGCAAGTATCATAACAGCTGATGATTAATCTTTCATCTAGTTGACTTGGACTCAACATGATTTCTAGTTTGTTACCTGTAATGCATTCGGCCACATGCAGTTTTCACTGTTGTAATCTGTACTTTGTACGTCGTCAACAGAGCCAGTAGTTCCAGAGAACGATACGGGGCCACTTGCAATGGTGCTGATAGCTTCACCGGCAGATTGCACTTGAACTGCAAGACCGTCATTAATATATTTGTTTGGCGGTACTTTCAGTAAGGGAGAGCCAAAGATGGATCCTCGGAGCAAATGCTTCGTCCTGCCCCGGATTTCAGGTCCTGCTTCCCCAGATACAGGACATAGCTCCTCGATACTGTAGCCATCTATATGGTAGTTAGCCAAGAACACAATGTATACACAAAGTCGCATTAAGAGCATCCAGTGGGATTGGTTTGTTTACTTACCTTTCGCAACGAACTTGTTGTACTGGGCAAACTCGATAGAAATGCTGGTACCTCGAGGGCAGGCTATAACCACCTGATCCGAGTCACAAGCCGCTTTCTGGTATGTGCGCAAAGTGGCAGATAACAAAGCTAAGTTGAAATAGTAAGAAAACAGTGGGTACAAATTATTCTTTATAGAACTATAACATTTTTTGGGAAGTTTAGCTAAGTCAAAAATTTTGTCAATCCAAAAAAAAATACTGCATTTCCAATTTTTTTCGTACAAATTATAAAAAAAATTTCTAGAAATTTTTCGATACGACAAAATTGTCAGAATCAGCTTATATACTACCTGCAGTAAAGAAAAGACTTTTGGGATCGGTTCGTCCAGAAAGCTTTTTAAGCAGACAAACTAGTTTGCGCGGAAACGAGCAGACAAAAGGACAGACGGTCGGCCGGACCGATGGGCGGACGAACAGATGGACGGACAGACGGGCGGACGGATGGATGGACGGAAGGACAAACGGACATGGCTAGACTCTCCTACTACTTCGTTCAATAAATTTAAAAAATAAGTCTCCCTACTAAGTAGATGGCGCTACTTGTACCAAATCCATATGGTCATTTGAAAGCGATAACCTTTTTAGGCATACTGTCAAAATATTATGACAATCCAACCAGTAGATTACAAGTTACAGTTCTGTAAGTGATGCTACTTTTTCGGTTTTCAAGAAAGAGAATCCGAAAAAAATACAGTTCAATGCCAGAAATTGCTTGAAAAATGTTATTCGAACTCTGCACCAACAAAATATACAATTTCTTATTGGTATGCTGAGACTAAAAGAAATCGTAGAAGGCCTCGACAAATCGTTTTATAAAAGCTGTATAGAAAGATTGAAAAAGCGTTTGAATGATTGTTTTGTCCTAAAACAAGACTATAATGATGAATAAAAAGGAATTTAGTTTTTTAATTTGTTAGTTGGAAAACTTATTGAATGAAGTGTTAGTGACAGTGATAAAGATTATATGGACGTTTTGACTGAAATTATAACAACCACTGATAGGGTAAAATGAGAGCAAAGCTACTCAAATAAAGTTACTAATGTTTTTAAAATTAAGTCAGGCTTAAATTTCATTACTCAAAAAATTCGACCTGAAATTACACGGTTTCTAGCATGAAGATGACTTTTTGCACTATCTATTGATTTTATGGACAAATCCAAGTCCACCAGTAAATAATTTTTGAAATTTGACTTCTGCTAGTTCTTTGTGTAGAACATTTAAGAACGTATTTGATATAATACTTTATAATTAAAAATTATTTCATTTTAAAATAAAAAATATGTTACTAACCCTCGGCAAGACGAAGTTTACATACCAATGCAGCCATTGCAAATTAATAACATCTCACTTTCAATTTATTTGCGTATATTTTAAAAAACATTGAAGCTACGATGATTTTCAGCTCAATTATTCGATCGTGGCAGCTATACATAGACTAAGAATATATATACCTTATAGGGTCGGAAACTGCGTCTGGCTTATGATGCAATGAAGAAACCCAATAGCCTCTTCATCTTAGTCTGAGTATACAGAAACTCTTATAAAAGCGAGACGCATAGATCCGTTAACGATTAAGTTAAGGACATTAAAAATTCATTCATTTATTTACTGAGTACAACAAAAGTATTTTCAGTTTAGAAAATTATTAATTGGAAAACACGAAACAATTTTACAGATTGATTCATATGAAAGCTATCGTCTGTTAAACCAAAACGAAGTTTAATCGGCTCATTTATCTAACTGACAATGTACCATTTTCACTTGTGTTGCTTGGATGCACAATGGAACACAATCATTTGCAGTTACGAGCAACCAGCTTTCTTACAACAAATTGCTTCACTCAGCCAATAATAAAAAAATTAAAAAAAATCCGTTCCGTATAAAAAATATTCATGTTTTCACATTGTTGTGCAGGCAATTTAAAAACAAGTTTATAATAAAAAATCTTTGAAACAAGTTTAACGTTATTCACTTTCAGTAGAATATTTTTGCCACTTTCCACAAAAAGGGTGCTTTTGAAGGAATTAAAGCCATTGTAGCGAAAAGTGTATTAACTGGTGTAGCGGAGTAAAGGTCAGGATCACTTGAAAAACTGACTCCCTCTCATTTATTCTCTCGTTTTAACATTATTTTAAGAGCTAGGAACTTCAACAGAGTGTAAACATCTAAATATCAGACCGTATATATATGGAGATGTTTAGGGCTACTATGTGTATAAGTATTAACAAATATGATTAGCGCTACCATAACACGGCCATCCTGGCCGAAAAGTATCTCCTGATCCTGGTATAGTTAAAATGGACCAATCATTCAAAGAGTCCATATTCATTTCTTTTGGCTTTGCTTCTAGTATTTTTCACTTTAAATGACTTATTGTAATGACTCTCCTTGTCCTTTCTTATGTCCTTATCTTCTTTTACATTTGTCCTTTCATTTATGTTTGTCTTGTTCATATTCCTATTCAATTTATTTGTTGTGCTGTCCTCAATTACTTTATTCGCCTTATTAAAACTATTATTTATGTTATTTCCAAAAACCTCTTCATTCGTTTCATTTTGTTTTATCATTTCATTTGTTTTATCATTATTTTCACTTTCATTTGTTTTATTATTATCCTCACTTTCATTTGTTTTATCATTATCTTCACTTTCATTTGTTTTATCTTTACCTTCACTTTTATTTGATTTATCATAATCTTCGCATTCATTTGTTTTATAATTTCTTTGCTTTTTGACCAACAGAGCAACGGCTTCATATTAGCTGCAGACAAACGCCGTTTGCCTCGTCGTTAGCTTCATCGATTGTTTTTTGATTATATATTTCGTCAACAGAACAATCTTTAACTAGCTACTTATTTACTACTTAACTAGGACTTAACTAATCATTAATAGTAGAAAAATAATTGAAAAATGCAAACGTAACGGAGGCGCTGTGGGAGCTCAAATCCAGGCGCATTTGAGGTGGTTGGATTTGTATAAACATAGTGCTCTACGAATAGGCTCATTAGAACCATAATCAGAAGTACATAACGGTATGTTAAATGGCTCCATTGCTCTTAGAGATCTACCTGGAAAAGGTACATTAATTGAACTAAGCAACGCTGGACAGTCTAATTTGCCCCCGAGCAGAACAAGGATAAAGAGTGCATACTTTTCTGCGATCCTGAAGTGAAGAAAGATGTAGGAGGCGACATTTAGCGGAAAAGGAAGGAGCAAAATCGTGAAAATTAATAGAATGAAGGGCAAAACGTAAAAAAAAGCTTTTGAACACGCTCAATGCGGCGAACATGTATGGCCCAGTCAGATTCCAGACGAACGAAGCATATTCAAGTTTAGACCTAAAAAATGACGAAAATAAACTGGGCTTAGTATATGAATCGAAAAATGCACAGTGTTGCGCTTCACAAAGCCGTACATAGCGTATGCTTTCGGAATTATGTAGTTAATATGCTTGAGAAAGAGAAATTTGGAATCAAACTTAACTCCTAAGTCCAGGGACTCATTTCTTGAGGCCAGAGAATAAGTATTAATACGATACGAGCAAAGCACATTTTTAAAAAAACATTTTCAAAAGTTTAGCGGTAGTAATTTTCGAGAGCACCCAAAAACTTAATCGGTTAAAGTCATTTTGGAGAAGCTGACTATCAAAAACTGAGTTACTATACTTAAATATTTTGATATCATCAATGCAATGGCTTATTTCGTTAATATACAGGGTTGCCCATATTCGACGGACCCATCTGACGACGCCATAACTTTTGACAGAGATGCCAGATCGCTTAATGACATACCGCGTTTGAAGCGTCAGTCCAAGCAGATTTTTACCATGGAACAATACACGCCACGCGAGAGTCATCGAAATGGCCGAAGATGACGATCAATTTTGGAACAAAATTATCATGTCCGATGAAGCCCATTTCACATTGAATGGGACCGTAAATAAGCAAAAAAAAGCCACCGCGTTCGCCCGATTTGACGCCGCCTGACTTCTTCTTGTGGGGATATTTGAAGTCAAAGGTTTACGTTAACAAGCCAAGGACCCTAGAAGAGCTCAAGGACAACATTCGTGAAGAAATAGCCGCTATTCCGGCCGAAATGTTGGCGAAAACGATGGAAAATGCTGCAAAAAGGGCACAATACGCCATCAACGCCAGAGGCGGCCATTTGAAAGATATCATATTCAAAAATTGATGTAAACAAATCTACTTGAAACAAATTAAATGATTAAGATTGCCAAATTTTTATTTTTTTCTTTGATTTTTAAAAAAAAAACATGGGTCCGTCGAATATGGGCAACCCTGTATATAATGAGGGAGGCCGGACGCTGCCATATACGAGAAACCACATTAGAGAAAAAACCATTGTCTTCCACTCTCCTTCAAATAGGATCTTATCCAGTTTAGGATTGATAAGTTTAGCCAATAGAGCTTTGTGACAGATTTTATCAAACGCTTTGGCAAAATCTATGTAAACAGTATCAACTTGGTTATGAATTAAAAAAAAACAACAATACAAAAGCTATTAAACATAACTAAATTTGTGGCATAAATTTATGCTGGTTAGGGCTAATGGTGTGCCCAGCAAGAAACACAAGCTGCCTAGCCACAATTCTTTCAAACATTTTGGAAACTATTCTGAGCTTTGCTATTGGCTTACAATTAGAAATTAAGTTTTTCACACCGGACTTGAAAATCTGAGTAACTGTGGCAAGTTTCCATCTTTGAATGAACACCCTACTGGAAGAGTATTATTAAAAATGATTTTAAGTGGGCCGCAGTGAACTTATATATATATAAAGGAAGAAAGGCCGTCGCAATCAATTTTTTCCGACTCAATAAAGCTCATAGCAGCGGTATGACACTCAAAATCAGTGACATCTAAATTCCCTATGTTTATCATCATTCCAGAAAGACAATGGCTCAAAGTGGTTTGAAAAAAGCTTAGCAAATAAATAAGCCACCCCCAAGTCAGAGGAAGCTTAATCACTTTCAAGCAACATACGGGAAGGAATGTATGATATTTTTTTTTTTAATTGACAGAATGATTTAGGGTTAGTATCCAATTTTTTTTCACATCTGCAATGTATTGACTGTATAAAAATTATTTCAAGAAATTGAATTCGGGCTTGTACCGATCAAAATCTACAGAAGCACCGCTTTCAGAATAACGCTTATAAAACTTAAAATTATAAATATCATTCCGATTTGAATTCAAACTACAAACTACTAACCAAAGATATTGGCGCCGTCAAGTTACTTGGTGAACAAATATTGCAGGTCAACTTAATTTAAAATGGTTGAGGGTGAGCATCGCACTCCGATAGAGGGTTACTACAAGAATCGGGACTAACAAAAATTGATCTAAAAGTTTCTTTAAATACATATTTAATCTGGACTAATCCCATGCTAAAAAGATCATTAATTAATATAATTTCATGAGGCAGTTTTAAATTACTGGGAACTATCGCCGAGGCATCTGCATCATGAGCCCAAAGAAGCGAAAAAAGGTTGAAGTCACCCAGAACTCAGATGTACTGATTACATCTTCTTACAGCCGCACAGCTGTAAGAACGCCGTCACCACTAGAGCATTGCGTTTCAACAGCATCCCGGTCCTTGCGAAATACTTGATAGGGATTCGGATCGTAAAATGCGTTGTCAAAGTAATTCAATATTCTGCCCATTCGTCGCTTTGCTTGGTCGTTGTTGTTGCTGTTTTAGCAAAAAAGTACCTCTTCTTTTGGTACACTTGGGCATCTTCCACGAAAGGGAGCTTCGTTCAATCGTCTAGCTAAAGTACGTTTGTTTCCGTGAGTAACCTAGCTTAAAACTCTACACAAATTGAGTAGTTGGTTGCTTGTCATTTGCGTTGTTCGACTCCTTTATTTAAATGTTTGTTTTTCCGATATTGAAGCAGAGTAAGTACGCACCAGTTCAGGTCGGAATCACTCGCTCTGAGAAAATTAAAATTATAATCCTCTTGCCAAGCTTAAATTTTGTTTAAAAAATGTTGCCTACACCGCTTTCTTTACTTTCCTCCATTCCCCTCCTCCCTTCCTACACCATTCATCATATCTGCAAACAAAAAAAACCGTAACAGAAAATAATACCAACAAGAAAGGAAGCAAACTTCGGCAATCCGAAGTTCATATACCCTTGCAGCTAATTCAAAAATGAAATATTCTTGAAAACTTAATAATTATGTTATACTATATGTTTAAAAGGATTGAAGCTATGTTGATTTGCAGCTCAATTATTCCTATGACAGCTATACGATATCGTTTTCCGACTTTAATAGAATTAAAAGCGTAATTTTGAACTGTCAAATTATTGATAAGTCTTAAAGAGTTTTTAAAAAAATTACAAAATAGAACAGGTACATTTTTAAAAAATGTAGTTTTTAATATTTTTATTGATATATCGTCGTCCGATTTTGATGAAATTTAAACAGTAATTCTGAAATATTTAACCTATTCTATATTTCGAAGATCTAAAAAAAATATAAAAAACAGCTAAGTTATAATTTTTTTAAATTTATTTTTTCGATTGTTCCTATGGGAGCTATATGCTATAGTCGTCCGATCCGGCCCGTTCCGACTTATATACTATCTGCAATAGAAAGACAACTTTTGGGAAAGTTTCATGCAGTAGCTTTAAAACTGAGGAACTAGTTTGCGTAGAAACGGACGGACAGACGGACGGAGAGAGGGACATGGCTAGATCGACTCTCCTAGTGATGGTGATCAAGAATATAGTTACTTTATACGGTCGGAAATGTCTTCTTCACTGCGTTGCAAACTTTTGACTGAAATTATAATACCCTCATCAAAAGTATAAAAATTAAATATTTTTTAACAAAAATCTTCTAAAAACTTATGCTACTGAATATAAATAACATACAACAAAATAAAAAACAATAATAAAAATCCAGGCCTTTTAATTTGTGTGTGTGATGGAGAAATTCCAATGATGAGGTCGTGCTCAGCTTTATTATTCCTATATATTCGCACCAATGTATTTTTTCATCGACCCCGATTTGTTGCACAGTATAATTTTTACTATACCCTTGCAGAGGGTATTGTCTTGCTATTGCAGGTAGTATATAAGTCGGATCGAGCCGGATCGGACGACTATATCATTTAGCTCCCATAGGAACAATCGGAAAAATAAATAAAAAAAAAGAACTAAATTTTTTAGTTCTTCGAGATATAGTAATGGTTAAATATTTCAGAATTATGGTTTAAATTTCATCAAAATCGGACGTCTATAACTTAAAACTCCCATGGAAACAATAAAAATATAAAAAAAAAATTTTAAAAAATTTAACTTTTTATTTTGTAGTTTTTTTTTATAAATTCTTTATGATAAATTTATAATTTGACAGTTCAGAAATACACCTTTAATTTTATTAAAATCCGGAAACGATATCATATAGCTGCGATAGGAACTATCAAATAAGCTTCAAATAGCTTCAAGTCAATCTTATTTTAAATGTTTTCAAGAATATTTAATTTTTGCAATAGCTGCAAGGGTATATGAACTTCGGCTTTGCTTCCTTTCTTGTTTGTGAGTTTTATTTTTTCTGATCAAAAATAATATTTGCTCCCTAAGTTTTGTTAAATTACTTAAAAATAATTATTTTTAATGAAAAAAAAACGGAAAAAAATCATGACAAAAACGCATAGGTTGGACAAAGAGGATAGTTTTGGTATATACCATTCATTTCTATGTCAATCACGAGTGGCTAATTTTTATACTCTTGCTGAGGGTATTATAATTTCAGTCAGGAGTTTACAACGCAGTGGAGGAGACCTTTCCGACCCTATAAAGTTGATCAGCATCTCTAGGAGAGTCGATTTAACCATTTTCGTCTATATAAGTTGAAACTAGCCGGATCGGACGATTATATAACAACAACATATAACAACATATAAAAACCGGCAAGCAAATGATACAAAATTATAGTTTTGCTATTTTTTAATTTTATTTATAGTCCTTCGATATTACGTTTAAAATTTAATCAAAGTCGGACGACTATATCATACCATATCATGTAAAGAATTTCTAAAACTTACAAATTTTTTTATTCTTTTGGACATTTATTTATTTTATTAATTTAATATTTCAGATTTACGCTTTTAATTTTATAAAAATCGGAAAACGATATTTTATAGCTACCATAGGAACAATCGAATAATTGAAGTAAAAATTTAGATGTTTAATATTTTTAATAGCTGCAAGGATATATAAACTATTTTTTATTTTAAAAAATGATTTTTTACGGTCCTTGCTATATTATATACAAGTCTGAACTTCGTTTACACGAATGTGCTCCGAAAGTTGGTTTACTATCTAAGATTGGAACAATCGATAAGTAATCGGAAAACCGACATGGATTTATTGTATCTAAGCTGTGCACATTAAAATGGAATTATATTTGTTTTATAGAATTTTGTCTTTTTGTATTATCTGCAATAAGCCTTATCTTGTCGATGCCAGCATTTTTTTATGCTTTGACATTAGTCTTACAAAAATAATGTTTTTTAACTCGTTTTGTTCTAAATCTGTTTTACCATTAAAAAAACTGTTCGTTGTGATCCTTGGTTAAACAGTGTTGTTTATTTAAACATTGGCCCCTGACATCCTTTACTAACACACCCGATTCGAAAATGATTAAATAATTTTTATACCCTTGCAGAGGGTATTATAATTTCAGTCAAAAGTTTGCAACGCAGTGAAGAAGACATTTCCGACCGTATAAAGTAACTATATTCTTGATCACCATCACTAGGAGAGTCGATCTAGCCATGTCCCTCTCTCCGTCCGTCTGTCCGTCCGTTTCTACGCAAACTAGTCTCTCAGTTTTAAAGCTACTGCATGACACTTTCCCAAAAGTTGTCTTTCTATTGCAGATAGTATATAAGTCGGAACAAGCCGGATAACTTTGGTGTTTTTAAATTTTTTTTTTAGTTTTTCGAGATATAGTAATGGTTAAATATTTCAGAATTACGGTTTAAATTTCATCAAAATCGGACGACTATAGCATATAGCTCCCATAGGAACAATCGTATAGCTGCCATAGGAACTATCAAATAATTAAGCTGCAAATCATCATAGCTTTAATGTTTTTAAACATACACGCAAGTAAATCATAATTTTAACGTTTTCAAGAGTATTTAGTATTTGAAAAAGCTGCAAGGGTATATGAACTTCGGCTTGCCGAAGTTTGCTTCCTTTCTTGTTGAAGGTAATTTTGCCGGTACATATGCACGTAATTCACTGCGTGTTCAATGTTATTACCCACATAACATCAACTTTAATTTATAGCTTATCTTTTCTTACCCAGCGGATCGATGCGAAAAATAATTTCACTATCCGCCGTGGCCGCGCTGGCAATGCACATGAACGACAGCACAAGGCTCCTGGCCTTCGAGTAATCCATTCTCTGGCGGAGGCGAGCAAGTTATAGTCAATAAATCCACTGGCGGCGCAGCACAGAAAGCAATTGTCGGATTCGGTGGTCACTCGCATTACAGCAAGCACTTCTTTCAGTCTTTCTAAGGATATCGGTAACTTTTACCGCTTATAGTCTAGAAAATCTGCCCGTGCCCGTGGCAATTAGTTGTTTATTATATATCACTCCTCTTTAATATTTTTCGCACATTTTTATTTTTGTTTTATATTTTTACTGATCAAAAGAAATTTGTAGCACTTTTGGGGTTACCGATATTGGTATGTTAATCAAGACTATTTTCTGTGTTTCAACAATTTAGTGCTGAAACAGGAATTGTTTATTTCAACCCAAATTCATCTGAGCTAACATTTTTTCAAGGTGGTAAAATGTCAGCCATTCTAATAATGGCTTAACCACGTGCTTATCCGCCATCGGTGGTCAACATCTACTGGAAACATACTGTTGAAGTTGCAGTTGATATTTGAGAGGCCTGAGTTTCTGTGCTTTTGACCAAAGACTCTAGAAGTTAAGCAGGACTTGCCTATATTTTGTTTAATCCTTTATTAACGATTGCTACTATACTTTACTACTATAAGTGTCAGCTTTCTTGGGGAAGCAAACGGAAAAGTCAGAGTCATTTATATGTTATTTAAATTAGCAAAGAATTTTTTTGAACAATCTGAACTTTTTCTTAACTCAGGGCAGACACAAATCGGTCTCGATAGCAAAATTTTCTTGCAGCGAGCATTGGACTGAGAGAACACGCTGAAACCAGCTGGGAGGTTCCCAAATAACATAAGAAGTCTTTGCTTGAAATTAATATGGCATTCGTCACTTGCTCCCTTGCTTTTAGTTTGCATTAGGCAAATGAAAGTCTCCTCTGGGGATGTTCGTAGCAGCAAAGCTTAAATTGTAGCCACAGTAGGAAGGGACATACACTCGTTTCAATTAAAGTCGGCACTGAATCACACTTAAAAACATAGAAATAAAACCCTTTTTTTGGTCATAGGAGAACACCATTTTGGCTGTTCCGTATTACTCAACTATCATATCTGGGCTGCGCTGCGACTGAGCTTAACTACCAACCGCTCAAGTTTTGATTAATGAATCGATTCATGCCAACTTCTATCCTGTCGCTAAAGGTTCTAGGGATGTTCGTCCAACTAAGACGTAGGTAGAAGTTTTTCCACCGACGGCGACCGAAATCAGCAGGAGGGACTGGGTGGTATTCCACTGGAAATCGGTCGTGGAAGGCCGGTGCAGTGCTTTATGCAAGACCGGCTCTAGATAATGCCATTTCGGCGACTGCTTCGTTTTGCTGACGGCAACATTGATAATAAGCGGCTCAAAGTACATCGCCGAGGTATGGACACAGGAGCCAACCACCAGGGAGTAAGCTGCGAACTTTTCGAAAGCTCATGGTCTTGTGTGTTGAGTGTGGGGTTCTAAATAAATGTCTGCCGGGCTAATCGCTGCACAGTTTTTTCATTTTAAAACGACGGGAAGCTTACTTAAATGTTTTACATTTTCACGAAAAGGGGAACACGAAGTCACTTTAAGAAACACCTTGAGCTCGGCGTATAAAAGCACGTGCTAAGCGACCGTTCGCGTCTGATTCGGCTGGATAGAGCGCCTCCGAGGTGGTAGGCATTCGCCAGCTAAAGCTAGTCTCTGTGACTCGAGCTCTTTATGACCGCGTCGGTTGGATATCGGCGAAGAACTGATTCAGCCTCAGCAAAAACTCGGACGAGGCGGGGAATTCTCTCAACGAGCGAGATGCGATTCGGGAAATTTACTCTTTGCGAGCTCGACAAGCGCATGTCCCCTAGCCAAAGGGAGCCAAAGCTGCTCCCCAGGTACAAGGAAACCCACCACCAACCGGCATTGCTAAGGGCTGACGAACTGTGAAAGTAGGTCAGCGTGGACGTTGCGGCTCCGCCAAAGTCGGCTGCGGTTAAATGAGTGACGAGTTAAATTGAATGTAACGCTCACAGTCAACTTAGCAAATCACTACAGCCTGACCGACTGCTTATTGCGGCTGATATTGACATTACTATTTGTTTCTATACTATTTAATATTTGATAAAATCGACTATGTACATTATTTAACGCCCATATCCATAAAAAAATATAAAACTCGGAGTCCCTTGAAGACATACATATTGTGTACTTAAACATATGAACAATAAAAAAATAATAATAAAAAAATTTAAAAAAAAGGAATTAAAAACCCTGAGCTTTAAAAAAAATGAGAAGGGATAGGATAAACTGTTGCTTGTCATTTGAAGTACTTTAAATGCTCAAAACTACACTAGCTTACAAATTTAAATCAACAAAATCCTCCAGAGATCAAACCTTGGTTTTCCGGTACAGTTGGATTCCCTGATTCAGAAAATGACACTCCACATTTTTTGTATGGCACCATTTTTTTAAGTGTGTGTAAGGTTTTGCATCTGTTTTCATGCTTATTTTTTTTTATCTACAGTTTTGTTTAACCGATTTCGGTCTTGTTTTGCGACGATAATTTGCTATATCTTCCATAGTTCCATCAGTTCAAAATTTTTCGATTTAGCTGTTACTCTTATACCCTTGCAGAAAGTATTACAAATTTTATCGGAAGTTTGTAAGGCAGTAAATAAGACATTTCCGACCCTATAAAGTATATATATTTTTTATCAGCATGACTACACGAGTTGCAGTGCCATGTCTGTCTGTTTCTATAACCTGACCTAATTGTCAAAATGTTAATTTTTTTTATTCTAAGTTTTCAAATGCGGTTTTCTAAGTTTTTTGAACCTGTTTCTTCAGATTTGATGAAAATTGTTTGACTTAATCCGATAGCGGCCATATATCTGTCATACCAATCATTCAGTTATATGCCGATTATGGGTAAATATAGATTCTTGTTACTTTTAAAATCGTATTTCTACACTGAAAAAAAAGTATAAATTTGCTTGTTTGTTTTTGAAAAAATGTGGTTTGCTGACAATAGCTTCGGTTGTCGTTGTTTTTTAAATTTAAAAAAAAAATGTAATTTATTTGTGTACCTGTTATTTTTAATATACCCGTACTTACAGTGCACAAAAGTCCCTTTTGTTTCATTTCTTTGAGAAAATTAAACACAAATGTATGGGGCCCTTTTTAATATAAATTAAGCTAATTTATGCCAACATTTCAAAGAATAACACTGAATGTATTTCTTTGGGCATATTTTTTATGATTAAATTTTAAGAAAAATTTAATAACAAATAAAAAACTCTAGCGAAATGAGATGACTACTTAGCTGATCGAGTTTCTTGTAAAGTCATTGAAATTGGTTAAAATGTCAAGTAAAAATGTAATTAGGTTGAATTTCTTACTTATTTTTATAAATATCGGCAAAAACTTTAAAAAATCACGCTTCTTTCGAAATGGATTACATTCGGGTACACTCTGGAAATAAATGAATTCCTTTTAAAATAAGTTATTTGATCAATTAAATACCAAAATCACCCGCCGATTTCGCGCGGTTTTGATTAAGTTTTCGAGAATCGCGGTTTTAAGTAAGAACTTAAAGAGAGGCAGTTTTAAATATTTTATGCAACCCACTGAAGCCCAAAATGCTGCTTCTTCACAACTCATAAAATACTAACGCATAACATTTAATAATGCGTACACTGAAGAGCCGTTTGATGTCATCATAAAGCATTTTAAATATTAAAAAAAAATTATTGTTTTTAAACCTTTGATGATGCAGACGCAAAGAAGAAACAAAAAAATATATACATTTTTGTTGGTATGATTATTTTACTAATATTGACAGCTAGGGCACCAAAAGATGTCGTTTTAAAAGTTTATAAATCTTAAACCACTTAATATTTTTTATTGGTTTAATTTTTTTTGATTTGTTGTATATTATACTTCAATGTGTGTTAAAATGAATTGAATACGTTTCCTAGTTTTTTTTTCTATACAGCGTAAAAAGCTGAAAAGGGTCACTTTAGAAAAAGCTTGTGAAGCATCAAGAGTGAAAAGAGGAGAAGATACGACGCCTCGGACCATGAGTCAATCTAAAATGTTGGTTAAACTAGGTCGAGTAAGGGTTTCCAAACTGGACATTATTCTACGTATGATCAATATTCCAGTCAACGGAAACTAACAGGCTAAGATCGATGATCCCACACGAATCATGGAATGTGATGAAATTGAACGAGATGACTACAAAGCAGTCAAACGATACAGGCGCAGATCGACCATATACAATTAATGGTACTAAGTCTGTCGCAGTCGGTACAGGCCATCAGTATACAAGAAAGTACCCAAGCACAGGCGGGAAAGCCCGCTGGAACGCTAGCAGCGGCGGCATCTTTAGAGCAGCAAGATCAAGCAGACATGGCAGCTTCAGGCGAGTGCCGTCAGGATCAAGGGATCACTAGAATCCAGAAGCGCACAACGTATCACTGTTATTAATGATGTGATTGGGGTTTTGCCGGAGTACGATCAAAAGATTGCAGGGTCAAGGTGTCTTCAGTCGCGCAGGTGGATGCAGCAAATACCAAGGATTTTGCCCCATTATGAAGGCATTCGACGATACTGACAGCGATCACACACTCATCAGAGAATGTTGTTCACCTCAAGGATCAATTCGTCAGCCTTCAATAAAAGGAATGCACACAAACTCCTATGAAACTTGACACCAGGAATCCCTGCTGTGCCAGGAAGACTATAAATCGGGAATTCAGGATCGGTAATGGTAGCAACTGATAATAAGATGAACTTTAATATTAGCGACGATGCTAGCAGCTCCCAGCAAAATGAGGTGAGCGGTATGTTGAATTGTTATTCAGATTGCAATGCCGAAGACCTTTCCAATATTGGTAGATGCAATACCACAGTAATCGAAATGTTAGCAACAGCACCGATTCTGGGTCGTACGCTAACAGGTAGAATTTTGAATGAGGGATGCATTACGGTCACAGTTGGATCTTCTTTTCAAGCATAATACCATCCAGAAAAGCTCTTCTCCGCATGCGTCATCGGTTATACTGGTTTCAAAGGCTAATATATAATGTCGATTGTGTACTTATGCTTGATCATGAAAATAAGAATTTTCGGCTCTCCTCTTCGTTTGCTTTAACTAACTAAATAGTTTATGTTGTTCAGCGTTCGTAGATTTTGCTGCAGTTAAACAAGTATAAACAAGAAAGAAAGCAAACTTCGGCAAGCCGAAGTTCATATACCCTTGCAGCTATTGCAATAACTAAATATTTTTGAAAACATTAAAATTATGATTTACTTGCGTACATGCTTAAAAACATTCAAGCTATGATGATTTGCAGCTCAATTATTTGATAGTTATTTTATATATTATTATTGATTATTTCTATGATAGTCGTCCGATTTTGATGAAATTTAAACCATAATTCTGAAATATTTAACCATTACTATATTAAAAAACAGCAAAGTTATAATTTTTTTCATTTATTTTTCCGATTGTTCCTATGGGAGCTATATGCTATAGTCGTCCGATCCGGCTCGTTCCGACTTATATACTATCTGCAATAGAAAGACAACTTTTGGGAAAGTTTCATGCATATAGCTTTAAACTGAGAGACTAGTTTGCGTAGAAACGGACGGACAGACGGACAGACTGACAGACGGACAGACGGACATGGCTAGATCGACTCGCCTAGTGATGCTGATCAAGAATATATATACTTTATAGGGTCGGAAATGTCTCCTTCACTGCGTTGCAAACTTCTGACTGAAATTATAATACCCTCTGCAAGGGTATAAAAAGAACACACACATTTTGTGAACGCACGTAAATAGATGTTTATTATATGTAAACTTGTGACAACTTCCATAAATTCTCATATTCATAATAAGTATGATTATGTTTAAAATATATGGCTTAAATAAAATATGAAACAACATTCGTTAAACTATGCTAAATATATAATATTTTAATAGTAAAAACTACGATGCCAAACTTCATCTAAATCCCTCTTTGCACATTTTGATTTTCTTTTACAGTTTTTAATATTTTTCATATTCAAAACAAATGGCTTCCTGGTTCGGATAAATTTCTAAAATGTTAAAATCAAATACGATACAACATTCATCATATTATACAAAATTGCATAACTTTAAAATAGTAAAAATAACGATGGAAAACTTTGATTTTACTATGAGCAATATGTTCATAATTGACTGAAGGTTTAAATAAGGTTTAATATAAAATTAATGATTTTTATAATTGATTCAAATACACTAACATAAAAATGTTTGATTTCACTTGACCATACCGTCCTTTTCAAAACATGACCTCATTTTGCTGACATACGCACTTGACCTACAATACGATGACAATACATTACTTTTTAGGGATTATAGACACATAAACTATGACATTTTATATATTACGCTTAATTAATGCAATTGGAAGAACATATACTTCTTTTCAGCAGTTGATGAACAAGGGCATCCGAGAAACCATTGTTTCATAGAAACATTCAAAAAACAAGAAAGGAAGCAAACTTCGGCAAGCCGAAGTTTATATACCCTTGCAGCTATTGCAAGAATTAAATATTTTTGAAAACATTAAAATTATGATTTACTTGCGTATATGTCTAAAAACATTGAAGCAATGATGATTTGCAGCTCGTTATTAGGTAGTTATTTTATATAATTTTATTATTTCTATTGGAGCTATATGATATAGTCGTCCTATTTTGATGAAATTTTAACCGTAATTCTAAAATATTTATCCATTACTATATGTCGAAGAACTTATAGAAAAATTTAAAAACACCAAAGTTATATTTTTTTTTATTTACTTTTATGATTGTTCCTATGGGAGCTATATGCTATAGTCGTCCGATTTTGATGAAATTTAAACCGTAATTCTGAAATATTTATCCATTACTATATCTCGAAGAACTAAAAAAAAATTAAAAAACAGAAAAGCTATAATTTTTTTTCATTTATTTTTATGATTGTTCCTATGGGAGCTATATGCTATAGTCGTCCGATTTTGATGAAATTTAAACCGTAATTCTGAAATATTTAACCATTACTATATCTCGAAGAACTAAAAAAAAATTTAAAAACAGAAAAGTTATAATTTTTTTTCATTTATTTTTCCGATTGTTCCTATGGGAGCTATATGCTATAGTCGTCCGATTTTGATAAAATTTAAATCATAATTCTGAAATATTAAACCATTACTAAATGTCGAAGAACTAAAAAAAAATATAAAAAACAGCAAAGTTATAATTTTTTTTCATTTATTTTTCCGATTGTTCCTATGGGAGCTATATGCTATAGTCGTCCGATCCGGCTCGCTCCGACTTATATACTACCTGCAATAGAAAGACAACTTTTGGGAAAGTTTCATGCAGATAGCTTAAAAACTGAGAGACTAGTTTGCATATAAACGGACGGACAGACGGACAGACGGACGGACAGACGGACAGACGGACGGACAGACGGACATGGCTAGATCGACTCTACTAGTGATGCTGATCAAGAATATATATACTTTATAGGGTCGGAAACGTCTCCTTCACTGCGTTGCAAACTTCTGACTGAAATTATAATACCCTCTGCAAGGGTATAACAATAATCCGTTGTATTATTGCTTTTTATAAAAGGCATATTAAAACGGATAACGGTGCAAAACACCGCAAGCTTACTTTGTTTTTTAGTCATTAAGGCAATCAGTTACCAAACATATTTACAAAGCTAATGTAAATTTTTATTTCCGTTAGTTTAATAACGCTTCCATTGGTCAAACTTGGAAATGTAAATACAAAGCAAGGCTTGAGCAGCACATTAACATCATAGAGTAAGGAACGAAATTTATAAATTGAACAGTGCCTGAGTTTTTTGAAAAATCATCTGTGATAATATATTTAGGTCAATGTGAGTACTTCAGAGTTTACTTAGCATTAATAGTGAAAATTTAAAGCCAAATCAAACTAGAAAATACATAGCTGATAATGCATTCCTTATCAATAATCAGTCTGGATTTAGGAAAAGTCGCAACTGCACTTTTGCCATTTTAAAAATTAATGAAGATATTAGAGATCAATTAGACGATAACTGTGTTACAAGTTTAATTCTACTTGACTATAGAAAAGCATTTGATAAAGTAAACCATGATGTACTTTGTGCTAAGCTACGGTATGTGTTTAACTTCTCAAAAATTTCTGCTAATTTAGTCCTCATACCTGTAAAATCGTCGTCAGTCTGTTTTATTGTCGTACGTATTGTCTGAATTTGAAAATATTCGGATCCGGTCTGTTGTTGCTTACATTAATTAATAATAATAACCTTCCTTGTAAGTTATCTGACTGTAATATTCATTGTAATATTTCTCAACTCATTAAAATCCAAGTATCTTGATAAAAGCAAAGAGACGATAAATCTAAATGATCTGCAGATTTTAAAAATTAAGTATGTAGACACAGCCGCGAATCTAAGAATAACTTTTAATGACACTCTTACCTGGAATGATCACATAAAAAAGGCGGTAGGTACAACATATTGCGTAATAAGATCAATGTCTATAACATTAAGATGCCAGAGTAAGAAGGGCGACAAGAATAATTTTTTTTTTGCACCGACCCAATACGATCAATGTGTATGACTCCAAACGTGAGCGCAATATTCTAAATTAGGACGCTAAGGCAAATAATAATTTAGTTGTATAAGGATCGTTAAATTCATTTGACCATAGCTTAATAAATCCATGAACACTCATAGCCTTGTTAACAGTAGACTTTAAATGAAAGTCGAATTTTATTTTTGGGTCAAGAAAAACTTCTAAATCGTTGACCGATTATATACGGTCAGTAGCATATTATGAAGAGAATAGCTTATAAATGAACGCGTTATGTTGAGGTAGACAATTGAAACAGTTAAAGAATCGGTTTACAAAAAGTTGAGGCCCAAAACTTTAGCACGCACCTAGGAAGCCCGTCCGGCCCTGGAGAATATGTTGGTGTTGTGGTCTCCAAATCCTTTAGAAGAGAACATTCTGTTATTACCGGGGAAAAAGTACAATTTATTTTTTTTTTTTTTTGCATCCCAGCACTACGAGTAATCAAATTCCGCACCCCATAGAATCAATAAAAAGCCCCCAAACATACAAATTTAGTCCGCTCACTTTACCACAAACTCTATCTAACTTAACTCAATTTTAACGCAAATTTAAATCTATGTTAATTTTATATTAAATGAATTGTAATTTAGAATAAGAATATTGTAACTCCGTATCACAACACAACGTGACTAGCACATTTTACTAAGAGTTTAATTACTCGTAGTGCTAGGATGTAAAATAAATAAAATAAATAAATAAACAATTTGATATTTTTAAATTGTAAGGGTAAACTGAATATAGTCAAGAATCCACCCTATAGTTAGTTTGGAAGAACTTGGCAAATAAGTCAGCAATTTCAATGTCAGTAGACGCCTCAGTCGAGTCGTACTAATAAAGATAAGGCGGAGTTTTTGCGCTTGACAATTACAAAGTTATAAAATTGCTTCGGATTAATTTAAAATTCGGGTTTACACCGGTTCAAATATTATATATAGAATAGCATTGACTCTTAAACATTAAAATCCGATCGAGCAACCACATAATTCGAAAATCAGATGGCTTGCCCGTCTTTTGGTACTTTTTGAAAGCGTTTGTTTTTAGGTTTTTAAGTCTCTTGTGTAAACCAAGCAGGTCTGTTATGTCTTGGAGGAAGTCTGTCAGGAACGTGTAAAACGCTATAAAATTATTCTGTGGCACTTTCTATATCCATGCAATTTCCAATTTTGTTTGGGAATCAAGTAGTTTAAATTCACAAATGCCTGACCCAGGATGGATATATAAACAGATTACAAAAAAATATAAGGCATGTAAGGAAACTTTTACACTAACAAATTCTATTTATTGGGGTAATCAGTCTGAATTATCTCCGATGTAAGACAGGAGTTAACAGCAATTAGCACACCACCTCCCCTACGAGAAATGCGATCAGTTCTATAATTGTTAAAGCTCTTTGGAAAAACTTCGGAGTTGGAAATCTCCAGTTTCAGCCAAGTTTCTGTTCATTAAAGGCAGAGGAGTCAGCGAACAGTCTAGGTAACTTCATATTAAGTCCCCTTACATTTTGATAAGCTAGTTCCTCATCAGGTCAAAAACTTTTACTAAAAGATTGGCTTAAAGAAGGAATCAACCGTGAAAGTGTTTCTGAATATGCTAGTCCTTGCAGCTAAAAAAGATGGCACCAAAAAAAGTTAAACCAAAAGATTATTCACGTTTTTCCTACGTTTTACATAAACTCCAGACGGAAAAACTTTACATGACATTAGACCTTTCCAATGGATTTTCCATGTCTTTGTGCATAAAAGTTCCGGTAAATATACCTCGATACATTTTTGCGGGGCTCAGGCCGTTGATAGAAGACGGTACACTGATTTTGTACATGGATGATTTTGTTATTTCATCAGAGGACGACAGGATGAACTTGAAAAATTAAAGGTTTTAGATTTTGCAAAGAACTCAGGGTTACGTATAATGCCCAGTATTCGGGCGACAAAAAGAGCTCCCAAAATAAAAATACCACATTCACTCAATTATTTATTGAGGGTTCTGCTTAGTTATTTATGTGTTATCGAGTTTGTGAAGGATTTTGATATCATTCCCAGACCATTGTCCAACCTTCTCAAGAAGAACACTCCCATTAAGATCGGCGAAAAAGAATTAGCATTCTTCAACCTGATAAAATTATACTTACCCAGTTATCCTGTACTGAAACTATTTGACCAAAAGAGTGCTTCGACGCAAGCATGTTTTGAATATGGAGCTGATCTCCTCCAAAGAGTCTCGGTCGATCAAGAGTTTTACCCAATGGAGTAAATGAGGTTCAAGACAACTGATACTGAACCAAAATATCCTTATTAAGTACTCGCTATAGTTCAGGCTCTTAAGTAGTGCAAAAATTTACTTGCTAGGGAAAGAGATCAATATCTTTAACTCTATTGCGTTGGGCAATGTTATTGCAACATTTTGAATATACAATCGAACATCGTCCAGGCACGAGCGTGAAACACGTCGATGCATTTAGCCAAGATTACGGTCTATCAAACCAGGAATCGATCAGACACCGAACTCAGCAGGCTTAACGTCAGGATGAGTGGATCAAGGCTATTTCAAAGGTTTTGGAGACGACAATTCAACAATTTCTATTTAGAGCATGATGTTTTTCATAAAAATCCAGTTAAAGAGCTCATAGTGATTCCTTTAGCAATGGAAGGTGAAATTATCATTTCAGTTTACTATACTTTTTAGAATTCTTCGAGTTTCTTCCTTTTTTCCATCTTTTTTTTCGGTTGTACCGCTTTCTTTCTATAATTGTTCAACATTTCCTAAACCAATTTTTTTCTTAGTCTAGCTTTCCGATATCTTTTAAAATAGTTGCAGTCTTCGTTCAATAAGTCTCCCATTAGCATGGCGCTTGTTGTAAATCCATATATCCATTCAAAAGAGACAACATTTTCAGGCATAATGTCCAAATATCATGACAATCCAACCAGTAGTTTACAAGTTACAGTGCTGCAAGTGACGCTACTTTTGCGGTTTTCAAAAAAATGACTCCGAAGCAGTTTCGTGTATTGATTTATCATTGCGTTTTGTTGAAAAAAATACTGTTCAAAGCCAGGAGTTTCTTGAAAAATATTACTCGGACACCAACAAGAGCAAATCGTACAAACACCGATGATGCTGATCGCGCTGGATGGACAGATGAGGCAGTTACACCAGAAAACTAAGAAAAATCACTGAAAATCATTATGAACAGCAGTAAAGTAAAAGTGAATGAGAGCGCTGACATTCTGAAGATATCAGCAGACCGAATTGGGTGCCGCCATTGCTCGTTACTAAGACAATGCACCGTGTCACAAGTCAATGAAAACGATGGGAAAAATTTATGAATTGGGTTACGAATGGCTGCCGCAACCACCAAATTCTCCAGATCTGGCCCATAACAATTACTGGCTCTTCGCAGAACTCAAAAAGATGCTCCGTGGTAAGAAATTTGAATCAAATAAGGAAGTAATCGCCGAAACTGAAGCATATTTAAAGGCCTCAAAATATAGTTTTATAAAAGGTGTATACAAAGATTGAAAAAGCGTTGGATTGATTGTATCGTCCTAAAAGAGGACTATGTTGATGACTAAAATGGAATTTTGCCGAAAAAATGTGTAATGAACGATGTGTTAACTTGATCTTTCTTTAATTTGTTTTTCCACAGTTTGGAATTAGTTTTATTGTTTTCATCGTCGCTCATATTTATTTAATTAAAATAAAACTAAGTACTTATGTATTGAAAATTAAAAACAATAGCATTTTTGTTTGAAAACAAACGATGTGGCTTATTAGGCTTTAAAACTAATAGTAATTCTTACATTCCAGTAATTTTCTTGGTGTTATTTGTAGACTAAACGTGTGTTTAAGCTCTAGATTTTATGGTATTCCTGGTTTCGAAGCACTGATAACAAGTTGTGTTCTCCAATGTCGCCAAGGACATTGGAACGACGATATTAGGAAAACAATTTTTTTTAACTATTTATTTAGTTAAATGCTTAATTATTTATTTGGGATAGCCACAATTTTTTTTAACTCGCTTAAAGAAAATTTAGTTTGATATCAGAATTTGTAGTTTTTAACTACTGTTATAGTACCCCAATTCCATGACCCGAAATCGTGCCCATATGACTTTTCCACTCTATCGCTTTTTGTGAGTGTTCCGGTAGACATAATTTTGAGATATTTGGTTACATCTTGCTCACTTTTTTGCATAGTATCTGACTGCATATAATTTTGATTCAGATTTAAGTTTTACATTTTATTTTTAAAAAATAACTAATATTTTAAAAATATTAAGTGAAAATGTTTTTTTCCTTTAACTTAGAAATTTTTTACATTTTCCTAACCAAATTGGTGATGCATAGTTATGGGAGAAAATTCAAGCCCAGGCAAATATCTGCCTCCCGCTATTTTGCTATTTATTAAATGATTTGATTAAATGATTTTGTTTAATAATATGTTTCCATCTAGACGGCAACTTTACAATACCCCCTCGTAGAAGCCCACCTCCTCGCGAAGAACTCGGAAAGACACTTTTCACAAGCGTCTTTTGAGTTCAAATTTACACCACCAAGGGCGTTCGCAATGGTAGTAATAGGAGGTTATCACTTGGCGCTATGTGATATATAGTATATATATATATATAGCTATATGGTGGATGCCATTCGAGCTCCCGTAGCTTCCGACGACTCATCAACGAAGTGTGTGGTCTGGCTTTGTCCTGGTGGAATACTAGAGCCTTCCTGTTGGTCAATTCTGAACGCTTCTGGTCGATCGCCTGCTTCAAACGGTTAATGAAGGGTCTGGTCATAGTGGATGATTCTTTCCAATCCCACCACAAACACAGCAAAAACCTTCATAGCCTTCAATTCCGGCTTGGCCAATGATTGGGACCGATTCACCGACATTGATATTGATTGATATTGTTGTACGTGATCCATTTTTCGTCGCCAGACACCATCCATTAAGAATGTGTAGAGTTCGTTCCGTTTCAGCAGCATATCGCAGGCGTTGATTCGGTCCAGAAGGTTTTTTTGCGTCAAATCAATTTTATTTTTGTATCCAGCCTTCTGGAGATGGTTTAAAGTGGTTTGGTGTCTTACTCCGATCTACTGGGCGATGTCACGAGATGCAACTTGCCGGTGTACCCTATACATACAGATGTATTCAAGGACCCTAAAACAAACCCTTAAATTTGTTTGAAACCTACAAACAGAGCCTCAAAGATGGATATTTTGAAACGGTATTTTTGGAATATCTTTTGAACGAAGGAAGAAAGTTGGGTGTCTTTCGACGCGTTTTTTCACTAAAACTGAAACTAGGCTTATAGAGTGAAAAACTTTACCAAGTAAGGCCCATGTGCTCCAATTTAAAAAGTTTGCAGTATGTAATTTTTACCGCTATCCAAGTTGCAAAACTTGAGGTTATTTCTTAAAAACTAAATTTCAGAAAAAGTGGCAAAAAGCGATTCTAACAATATACATTTGAACAAGAATTAAATACTTTACAAATGTCAAAAAGTTTTAGAAGTGGACTCTGCTGGACTCATTTTCTCGCTGTACTTAAAAGTTATTTTTTAATTAAAACAAGGAAGCAAAGGAAGCAAACTTCGGCAAGACCAAAATTAAATCCTCTTTAAAGCATCTTAATTTCTATTTATATACTTATATGTTTTAAAACATTGATGCAATAATGATTTTCAGATTAATTATTCGATCGTTCCTATGGCAGCTATATGATATCGTTTTCCGATTTGAATAAAATAAAAGCGTAATTCTGAACTATTAATTTATTACTTAGTCAAATGACTTTTTTATATTTCGATTGTTCTTATGGGAGATATATGACATAGGTGCCGATTTTAATTAAATTCAAACCGTAATTCTAAAATATTAAACAACTACTATATGTCGAGAAAACAAAAATTAAAAAACAGCAAAGCTAAAATTTCTTTTCTTTTATTTTTCCGTTTGTTCCTATGGAAGCTATATGCTATAGTTTCATGCAGATAGCTTTAAAACTGAGAGACTAGTTTGCGTAGAAACAGACGGACGGACAGACGGTAATGACTAGATCGACTCTCCTAGTGATGCTGATCAATAACATATATACTTTACAGGGTCGGAAATGTCTCCTTCACTGCGTTGCAAAATTCTGACTGAAATTATAATACCCTCTGCAAGGGTATAAGAAATCGAAATAAAAATAATAGGAACAGATAGCTTTATGTTTCGTAATAAAATACATATACGCAAAAAGCCTTCGTTTTATTTTTTGAAAAATAAAAAAGTATCATTTCATAATTTGTCTTTTATAAATCACTGTCTTTTTTTAAGTCTTTGATAGCCGTTATCGAAGACTACAAATTATTATTGAGTTAGATTTTGTAAGTGGATAATTATAAATTTTTTAAGGTTTTTAAAATAGTACATCTTATAATTGCTACGATTCCTGGTTTAAACACAGATTAAAAAAAAAATTTGTTCGAAAAAGTTTTTTTTGCTTAAAAGTTTTCACGAAGTTGTACATGAATTGTTATATAGTGTATACTATTTTGCAACTAAGTCTGGTTGAAGGAAAAAATAAAAAAAATTTATATCTTGCACACAAAGAAACTTCTTACGTTCAGAAATTGAGAATTTGAATTCTCAACTTGACGATATACTCATTTTGAGTACTGATTTAGCCCAAAAACTCGCATTAAGAATATGTGTACTCATTTTAAGAAAAATTACTTAAACTGAGGATATAATCTTAATTTGAGAAAAAATGTGCTAATAATAAGGCAAAATGTACTCAAAATCCGTGTTCTAGCGGTCTGAGATTTCCGGACCAGGATGCCAACACCCAAGGTTTTGAGGTTCCGAGTTCACTTCGAGTTGTGTGACTCTTTTTTTTTTTCGTTGTTTTTTTTTATGCTTATTTATGTAACTCTTTATCGTTTCTAAAAAATACCGCAAATATTTTGCTAAAAATACGAATTAGCCTTTTGAAAGAAAATAGTTGTGGGGCTTTTGCTTAGTGACAAGTTAGAGCGTGCGTGGACGAGTAGTTAAGGATTACATCTAGAGTGCGAAAGGTTCCGGGTTCAATTCTTTGTCAAGGCATGTGCTTTTCATAAAAATATTTCGTAAGTAAAATGATTTCATTTAACACGTAAATTAATAATATAACATAATGTAAAACAATACAATAAAGTTGAAAGAAAATGTAAGTTACATTTTTTGCCGATTTATTTTGGTAGATTCTTATTTTGAGTTTTTTCATTCTGGAAAATTTGTACTCAAACTGAGTAAAATGGTCTAAAATTGAGAATTTTATGTCGAAGAACTAAAAAAAATTAAAATCAGCAAAGTTATAATTTTTTTTCATATATTTTTCCGATTGTTCCTATGGGAGCTATATGCTATAGCCGTCCGATCTTGATGAAATTTAAATCGTAATTCTGAAATATTTAACTATTACTATATGTCGAAAGACTAAAAATTAAAAAACAAAAAAGTTATAATTATTTTTCATTTATTTTTCCGATTTTTCCTATGGGAGCTACATGCTGTAGTCGTCCGATCCGGCTCGTTCCGACTACTACCTGCAATAGAAAGACAACTTTTGGGAAAGTTTCATGCAGATAGTTTTAAAACTGAGAGACTAGTTTGCGTAGAAACGGACGGACAGACGGATATGGCTAGATCGACTCTCCTGGTGATGCTGATCAAGAATATATATCTTTATAGGGTCGGAGATGTCTCCTTCACTGCGCTGCAAACTTCTGACTGAAATTATAATACCCTCTGCAAGGGTATAAAAAAATATTTCTGTACCTAAATAAGACAAATAAAAATCGTTACCTAGGTAAGGTAACATAAATTCTTACGTAAGTACTTATCTAGATACACTGCTCGCAGCCCTGTTCCAGTTTTCAGTCCCAAAAGATTCCTACGATGTCTGAATTCCCTCTGTTAACTTTAAAAAATAAACTAAAAGTTTCCTAGCTTTTGTTAAATTTTATAGCGGAGAGGAATTTGGTGGGAAATAAAAAAGTTGACTGCCGCTCCTGCTCCTAACAAATGTCATCAGGCCTGTTCCAGATTTCATTCGGTTATTAAATAAAAAAATTTTCGGATTTCCCTTTAAAATAAAAGAATTTTCCTTTTTCATTCAAGGACAAAAAATCAGCTTGTTGTCAATTGCTTGACGGAAAGCTTACTACAACATAAATAAAAACATACACAAAACTCAAAGCTCAGAGATCTTTCAGACTTCAACTTGATTATAGCACAGAAAAAACGAACAAATTTCGTTACATCCAACATAGACAACAACCATCAACTGCAAGCTGTGCTGCAGCAAGGACAACCACCCAATAGGTTTAGGACAGAACATGGTCAAACGAAACGGGCACACTCCATGCGACTTTTTTGTTTAACACAGTTCGTGTTAAATGGCAGTTAGTCTAAAGCACAACAACCACCAACAACTGTGAGGAACTTTACCAAAAGCATAGAAAACAATTTTAGTTTTAGTACTCTGCTGAAACGGACAAACTCCTGCGAACTTTAGGACTCAATATATAGCATGGTGTCACGGAAAAATTCAACAAGTTTCATAAAACTAAAATGGACAACAGAAATCGACTGTTAATACCTAAAGCTGTGCTGCAGCTTGGACAATAACCCAATATTTAAATGACCTTAAAATTAGTTTAACGAAAAGGACAAAACGAACAGATCATTTGAACTTCGAAATGCTACATATTTCGTAAGCAATATTCACCCTTTTGAAGTGAAAAAGCGATTTTTAGCTACAAAAATCGCTCTTTGCTTTTTATAAAAAACCAAAAAAAAAAACTCTTCGTCATTACCTCGATAAACTCATCAGCTTTTAAATGCACATACATTTTTTTTTTAGTTAATCCGGTCACGTGATATACTTGCTGATTTCTGAGAGGAAGTTATGTTCAAATTTTTAAAAGAATCGGTTCTGAAGAGTAACATGTTTACGGACTTAAAAAATACTTTTTCGGCAAAATCGATTTAAAGTTTTTCATACGTAAAAATTTGAAATAAACCGTCAATAAAAGGATTCGTACAGTGAAACACTGTCATTCATAATTTCCAGTGCATCTTTTTAACCTTGTCTACGTTGAATCCTCCTTGTTGTGCACGCAGCTTCTTCGTTCGCTCGGGTTATTCGTAGTTCATCAGTTAGGCGCGGGCCCACTGGTGGTAGAGATGCCCATTTCATCCAAAAAGGACAACTGAGCAAAACTTCCTTCTTTGAAAATGCATGCTGCTACATTTGCTGTAATTTCAACAACGGTTGCAGTATTGCTTAGTGATTTTGGAGAAATTTTCCAAATAAGTTGATTAAAGCACTCGTTGTTATTTTGCGTGAAGCCTCCGAGACACCGCTTCAAAAGTGCGTCTTTGCTCAAATCTTCATAGATTGGCTTTATGGCCTTTGTAACATCAGTAGAGTTTGAACGAACGCAGGGTATTTGCAGCTGCCGCTTTTTGGCATTCACACCAAGAGTCCTCACCGCTCGGGCACTTGTTGAGCTGTGGATTTTTGTCTGTCGAGCAATAATGATTCTCATTTTTCGTTTTCTTTACATAATTGTGGTTGCGTCGAATAGCAAGTCCATAATATACGGTAAATTTGTCTATAATTTTTGCAGTGAGCTTACCTTTTCCAGAGACTTTTCCTCTTAATTCTTTTTCCTGCTTCAGTTTCACTATCGACCAAAGTTGTTTTTACTAAATCCCGTACCCATTCTTTTCTGCACGTGTCCTACGCAATCGTTCTTATTTATTGTGAAATCTTCACCATCGCGATTTCCTATTTAATTTCTGAACTTCACTCCATGATATTCTGTGGACCATTTGAACATCTGTATGATGGCGTGTTCTTCCATGTTACCTGATGGGCCTTCATGTTTTGCTTTACAATATCCGCTGTTGATGTGTTCTTCGTACCAGTCTTCAAATTCGGCAGTCTCTAACTTATTATCCCAAGTTTTACATTGGTGTCCTGTTTAGTGACCGACGTTTAATGTAGTGATCCACGATTCTTCCACGTTCCGTCACCTGATATTGTTAATTTTTTAGTATCTTCTACGGTATTCGCTTTGCATGTTTACTTTTTTTCTTCTTTTACAGCTCATTTTTCCATCACAATTAACGTTGAAAATTCAAACAGGAAAACTATAATCCCTAATGTTTCTCCAAATCTTGCTTTACATGTTCAGAACAACTAAGATTTTTTTTTTTGTAACGCGCTGCACACATTGACACTACCATTTTTACGCTTTGGGATAGGTCTATTTTTCGGTCAACCCAAAATAAGTCCACTTTTCTGTCAATCCTGCCGGGCTCCTTTTTTTTGTCATTTTGCAATTGAATAAAAAAACAAGAAAGGAAGCAAACTTTGGCAAGTCGAAGTTCATATACCCTTGCAGCTATTGCAAAAACTAAATATTTTTGAAATCATTAAAATTATGATTTACTTGCGTATATGTTTAAAAACAATGAAGCTATGATGATTTGCACAACACAACCGTTCGGCAAAAAGTGTGCCTCTAATTAATTAATTAATTGTGTGACAAAATTACCGACCTAAAAAAAGAGATCAGCTTGTGCGTTGAGTTTACCTTGTATAGGTGCAGCGTGGACCGGTCGTTTGAAACGCTGTAACTCCGTTAGTTTAAGTCGGATTGACTTGAAATTTGTAGAATATTCTTAACATACTGCTGATTTAAAAAAAAAATGAAAAGAAAAAAGTTTATAACCCTACGATGGCTTCGCGAACAAAGTTAAGAAGAAAGAAAACATTAAGCTATCGGCTTTAAAAATTGCTGCAGAGGTAGAGAAGGAAATGAGCAAAAAATGTTGCCCAGACACAATTCGCAACGTACTGCACAATTATAATTTCAATGGTCGATTTTCTCGAAAGAAACCATTTATAAGCAACAAAAATGGGATTGATCGTTTCAAGTTCGTCAGGAGATTGAGATTCACCCGACGACGATTTCGCGGACGAATCCAAATTTAACCTTTTCGGGTCCGAATACAGAGCTAGAAACTAAAAACTTGTATAGCTGCGTCTGGCGTTGAAAACTTGGTTTACATTGATGGCATTGTGGATGCTAAGTTGTACTTAACTGTTTTCAAAGACAACTTACTACAAAGAACAGATAGATTGGACCATTTTAGGTTCTATCAAGATAACGACCCCGAGCACATTGCTGCCAATGTGATTCTTTGATTGGTCTGAAACTATCAACACACCATAAAGACACCAGCACAGTCTCCAGACTTAAACGTGATAGAAAATTTGTGGTAGATTTTGGACCAGGCCATTCGAAAAAGGAAAATTTCAAACAAAAACGAGCTAAAGACTGCCTTATTGGAGGAGTGGAATAAAATTCCAGTAGAAACTACGAAAAAATTAGTATAATCAATGGGAAATCGTCTTAAATTTGTTATTAAACAAGGAAAAAAGCAAACTTCGGCAAGCCGAAGTTCATATACCCATTAAGCAATTGCATGAATTAAATATTTTTTAAAACAATAAAATTATGATTTACTCGCATATATGTTTAAAAATGATGATTTGCAGCTCAATTATTAGATAGTTATTTAATATATTTTTATTATTTCTATGGGAGCTATATGATATAGTCGTCCGATTTCATGAAATTTAAACCGTAATTCTAAAATATTTAACCATTACTATATGTCGAAGAACTAACAAATAAATTAAAAAACAGCAAAGTTATAATTTTTTGTGTATTTTTTTCCCAATTGTTCCTATGGGAGCTATATGCTATAGTCGTCCGATTTTGATGAAATTTAAATCGTAATTCTGAAATATTTAACCATTGCTATATCTCGAAGAACTAAAAAAAAAATAAAAAACACCAAAGTTATTATTTCATTTTCCGATTGTTCCTCTGCACCCAGAAAAAAGTAGAACGAATAATTTTAGAACGGACGTTCTTGAAAATCGTCCGAATATTTCATAAAATTAAAAAAAAAAACTTGTACAGAACAAGTACGGGTCATACTTGATAATAATATTTAAAAAAGTTTGTTTTAATACATAGAGAAAACAATATTTTTTGCTTTATCCCTGCCTTTAGCGTTTGTAAATAAAATCAGAATTATTAAAAACAGTAAACTCTATTAAAAACTATTAATTTAACAAAAAACAAGAACTATTAATTTAAAACAAGAACATTTCGTTCTTAAAATGATTGGCCTAGGGGGTAAGTGTCTTGGAACATCAAACATTGGTAAAGCTATTAAGAACCCGAGCTCAAATCCCAGACAAAGTTATCAAATTTTTTTTTTTGATTTTTATGTTTTATTTTTCAAACGTTCTGCTTTTATTTAAATTTTTATCTAGCCGACCTCAAAAGTATAGCAAATAAAAGCTATTTGATTGCAAACAAATTGCTTCGAATTCTTATACGGGCGTAGTACACATTAAATCGTGATGCCAGTGTGGCGCAACCAGCTAATGCGTCTACGAATCCAAAGGCCTCGGTTCGAATCCCGGTTGGGTCAACTTGCAAAAAATAAAATAAGGTTTGCTTTTCTGTTACTTTACATATCAGTTTATCATATTCCCTTTCAAACTAATTTCATATGATATCAAAGAGAAAAGAAAAAAAAGAGAAAGACAGACAAAAAAAAACATTTTTTAAAAAAACTTAAATATCTTCTAATATCTTTCGCACTTTCTTCAAGCACTTTTGAGTTCTTGGACTGATGACGTTCATTCTCAAATATAGAACTTCAGGATTGAATAATTCGTACTTGAATATAGCCTTTCGCTCTTGAATCAAAAAAATTCGAATTTACCCTACTTTTGACATCGTTCGTTCTTGATTTGACATCGAAATTCTGGATTTTTTCTATGAGTTTGGGAGCTATATGCTATAGTCGTCCGATCCGTCTCATTCCGACTTATATACTACCTGCAATAGAAAGACAACTTTTGGGAATGTTTCATGCGGAAAGCTTTAAAACTGAGAGACAAGTTTGCGTAGAAACGGACGGACAGACTGACAGACGGACCAGACGGACTTGGCTAGATCGACTCTCCTAGTGATGCTGATCAAGAAAATATATTCTAGTTGTTATTCACAAATCTTCGCAGCAGCGACTCGAATAACCCTTCAAATATATGTTGACGCAAGCGAAAATACTTATGCAGCTATAGGCTACATTCGCGTACAGATGAACGAAACTGTACACGTGGCTTTGGTAGCAAAACAAAAGTGGCTCCTCTAAATTTTCTCTCGTTTCCGCGTTTGCGTTTGGCAAAAAAGATTAAATCTGTTCATGACTTAGAAATTGACGGAGTTAATTATTGGACGGACTCAAAACTGATTTACACTGGCTAGAGATGGATCCGCGAAACTTTTAGCACTTAAAGCAATGGCGATGGGTTCAGACAAAGTGGAATTTCGCAGACAAAGCAACAACGGTTTCTAGCACCATTTATATAAACACATGGTCCCAAGGGCCAAAGTTTTTGTAAAAGCCACAACACGAATGGCCAAAATCTAATTGCGCTTACTTTGAACACGACGAAAAATAACTTCGCAAACAAGTACATATAACGGTTAATAAAACTGTTCTGAATATTAATGAAAGATACTTTTCGCAGTGTAATTTGTGTACTTTGTATAGAGTAGTAGCTACATTCGTTCTATACATTGAAATTTTCAAAGCTCCCTAAAAGGGATGAACGTATATATCGACTCAAAAGGAATTATGCGTAGCCAAGGCTTATTTGAGGATGCCATAATATTAACAAAACAAAGCAATTTAACATTTCTGGTTCTCAAGGAACATCATATGTGTCATGAAACCGTAGGTAGGTACGCAGAACATGCCAAAAAAGCAAAAACGGTGCTGTAGCACAAATGGCACCCATTCCGGCATCAAGGTCGGCCAGCTATCAAAAACCCTTCACATACACAGGCGTATACTATTTCGGACCAATTTTGGTAACTGTTGGCCGACACAAGGAAAAAAGGTGCGCAGTAATTTTTACATCATTACATCATCGTGTGCCTTCGAAACTTCATGACACGGCGTGGTACTCCGTCTGAAATTTACACAGACAACGGGACAAATTTTAGAGCAACAGAAAAGGAATTGAGAAGGCAATTCTGAAAAATGATTTTGACTCTATTACCGTCAAATATGATCGTATAAAGTGGCGCTTTAACCGACCTTTCCCCCACACATGGGAGGAGTTTGGGAGCGCCTTATCAGGACTAGATACGTATGTTTTGAAGGCCATATGAACTTATTATCAATTCTAGGCCGCTAACATTCGTAAGTGTAGAATCGTTTGATGATATTGCACTGACACCGAACCACTTTCTGATGGGCGCACCGGATGGATATAAACTAATTTGCAAACTATACTATTTTAAGCATAATATTTGCCGTTATTTTTAGAAATAATAAACAGCTACATTAAAAACGAATAAATAAAATAAAATGAAAAAAAAAGAAGTGAACTCGGACCCTTGGTTGTTCGCTTTCTGTCTGGACATCTCGGACAACGGATTTTTAATTCATTTTGCCTCAATTTTAAAACATTATATCCTCAGTTTAAGTTTTTGTTCTTAATATGATTACAAATATCCTCAATGTGAGTTCTAGGGCTGAATCTGTACTCAAAACGATGATAATATTTATACAAGCAAGAGATTAGGTGTGAATTTTTTCATATATATCCTCTTAAATCAAAAATTATTAAAAATTTATATTAAAAATATTGAAATTAACATTACAAAAAAATGGTGTTCAAATTTCAGCTAATCTTAATAATATATTTTTTTATAAAAGGTTATTTAAACTTTGAAATGAAAAACGAAAAATTTAAATTTGTTTTTTAGCACCTTACCCAATTTTTCTCCGCAGAAAACACAGTTTAGGGATTGCGTCCATATTAAAGCCCATCCCAGAAACACCACTCTAAGATGAAGGGATCTGCAGTAAAAGCGGTGTCGGCTCCATACTAGGCAGGATTCCATCGCAAAGTCGCAGCCTTGAGGCGCGGTTGTGGACGAAGGCGTTCGGAAATTTCAATCACTCCAACTACTGCTATTAACTGTTATCAATAGTTTACACAGTAGTAGGTTTTATTTGCAAATCGTTTTTTAACTTGACTTCGGTTTCCTTTTTTGCTGGTAGAATACGATGATTTTTTCCCACAAGACTAAACATTAGCATTAATCCAAGTTAGAACACACGGATATATTTAGCGAGGTGCACATAACGCCAAAGCCAAGATAATTGCATGTCTGGTAATAGAGTTAATGGCAGTTTATTTAGGCAGATTCTGTGTTCTTTTTTATACATTCCAACGCTGAGATCTGTAAGAAAGAATGAATATTTAATTTGTTAACTCACTCGTTGCAAGACGATAAAACACTATTTTAAGCTGGTTTTGGGGGAGTGGTGCTAAATGTAGCATGAGGAAAATTTAATTATGTGGAAAACGACATTAAAAGGTTACTTTAGATAATTTATATTTATATATCACTAATTTACTATTTAAGTTTTTGGTTACTGTAAGAGCCAAGAAACTGGGAACTACTTTACGAATTCTAGTAAAGCCTGCGTAGGTTTGGAATCTGTTAAGCCGATGGTTTTTCGGTGCAGCCATGATATCTTGGTGAGAAAAAATTTGAATTTACATGTCAGCCACCCTAGTTTCATAGTCAGAAGAGAAATGGTGGATTGGGAGGCTAACCAGCACTTTTTATTAACATTATTTAAACATTCAGAACAAACCATATACATTATTAACTACTATTTAAAAGTTCTTTGTTTGAAAAATATTGCAGAAAGGAGAAGAAGAAAAATAGGCACCATAAATACCCAGATCTTGAGCCTGCAAAAACACACCATAAATTGTAGACTTCTAACGTTTGAAAACACTTTAGCAGAACGCGAGTTATACATCTATGGAAATCCCAACCGTGTTATTTGGATGCGCTCTATGGTGGATGAGTGCAGAAGTAAAGATAGCTATAACACTGGAGTGAGATTTTTTCCAAGCTTAAATCAGATTTAATTTTCAGAATTCATGTATTTTAGGGCCATGTAGGTCGATATTAAAGACACGAAGACGTCATGCCATAGAAACACCCTCTCAAACGACCAAAGATGAGCAGCTCTCTAGAGGAGTTCCACAGGGATCAGTTTTAGAACCTCTGCTATTCCATATATGATGCCTGAGGACATACAAATGTGTATATCACGCTTTTTGTGAAGATTAAATGAAATATGTAGTTATTTATAAAAAAGTGAATGGCACCATTGCCCTGAAGTCTCTCGTAATAAAAAATGAGGTAATACAATATTTTGAAGAGGCAAACAATCTGGGTATCGTATTCAACAAACACTCACTTAAACCAAGCTGTTGGAAATACATATGATCTTCTAAGGTCCTTTTACCACACGCAATTATATTAATCTCATAGAATCCGTTTTTTAATGTCAAAGACCTATTTGACACTTGCATTATTTTACGGGATCGATATATTTGGAAACAGTGATTTAATAAGTAAACCATAACTAAACGCAGTATTTAAAAGTATATTTTTATTTCATAATCGTTAATCATTAATTATTTTATCATTAGTTTAAGTGCCCACTAAAGGAAGTAATTACATTATAAGTTTTGCCGTTAAAGACCTTGCTGTCAAGATCAAGATTGCCGCTGACGCCTCATCTGCTTACAGAATTCATTTTATTCATTTGAAGAAGTTAAAGTCGAAATCAAGCTGCTAATGTCGAATAAAGGCCCTGGGCATGTCAGTATTGACGGAAAAGTGGCCAAAGCGCTTCCGGTGCCTGCTAGTTTCTTTCTAACGCGCATGCTTATGGATATTATTGTTCTTTCTTATTATACAAAGCAATGAAAACGCGCTAATGTTGTTATGATCCCTAAAAAGATGTGTCTCCCACCGCTGTGCCGACTCATTCCAGCCTATAAACCTTCTACCGACCTTCTCCAAGATCTTCGAGCGCATTCTCCTTTCCATGAGTAATCCCTGATCACCAGTTTGGTATTAGAAGTCTGCATGGTGCTGCTGAACAGATGCATCGGGTGGGTAATCATGTTCTGAAAGCCTTTGAGACGAAAAGGTATTGCTGCCGAGTATTTCTAGACGTGAAACAATCCTTATATCTTGTTTGGCGCTGCGTCTTACTCTATAAGCTTAAGCCAAATTTTCCATTGACATACTTCAATCTTCGAGGATCAAAATCTGAAACATGGATGTAGTCAAACTCTCACAGCTACGTATGCCGATGACACTGCGTTTCTGAGATGAGTTTGAAGCATGGGCTTCTCGGTGGAATATCGCTGTCCATCCTGTTAAGTCTCAACATGCAATCTTCTCACTCAACAGAACACTTATCGATCGGATCGGACGACTATAACATATAGCTCCCATAGGAACAATCAAAAAAAATAAATGTTTTACCGTTTTAAAATTATTTTTAGTTCTTCGACATATAGTAATGGTTAAATTTTTCAGAACTAAGGTTTAAATTTCATCAATATCGGACGACGATAACATAAAGCTTCCATGGAAACAATAAAAGTATGAAAAAAAATTTTTTAACAATGTAACTTTTTTATTTTGTTATTTTTTTTTAGACATTTCTTTGACTAATTAATAATTTGACAGCTCATTTATTTTTATTTTAATCGAAAAACGATATCATATAGCTGCCATAGGAACTATCAAAAGTGAGCTGAAAATCATCATAGCTTCAATGTTTTGAAACATATACTCAAGACAATCATAATTTTAATTTTTTCAAGAATATTTAATTTTATCAATAGCTGCATATGATCTTCGGCTTGCCAAAGTTTGATTCCTTTCTTGTTTACTAATGTGAAAGTAAATAAATAATAAACCTCTTTGGTTTTGTTCTAATCAAAAAAAGTTTTGCCCAACGGCTCCAGAAAAATAACCGCGTACTTTTTTTTACATAGCTTGCTAAAATCAATAACTCTTAAAACTGATTTGGCTAGTAAGCCAACAAATAGCTAGATAGCCCGATTCTCCGAACGTCAGATATGGCAGCCACGCAACAAGGCTACCCGATCGCACAATGAGATTTACCACGATCTAATCTCACAAAAAAGAAGAACTTAAGGAAAAGGGGAAACAGCCACACTAAACCGGATGAGCCGATACCCACGTGGCTAAGCTCTCTCTTGCTTTTTCACAAGTTCGTGGAAATACTAAGTGCCATTAAATCAACACCACGTCGGGCCACGCGCGCCAGACATGGGTAACTACGCTCCCGATCTTCAATCATGGAACCGATTCAGGAAACTAGTGGCATTTCATGAAATAATTAGCACCAAACAACCCTACTACCTTCAGAAAAAACTATCATTTACCTCTTCTAGACGAACTAATAATATTACATATATACATAAGACACAGAAAAGCTTTACTTACTTTTAAAATCAAATTTTGCTCATGATGTATCGCCCCGGTGGTATTTTATCGAATGTTATTTTTGTAACCCAATTCCGAAAGTATTTTACTATCGGGTATCGGGTTCTGTCAATTTTTTTCATTTAATTCTCATTGGAATCGTCACACGTTTGTCTTGCTCGCACTTACTTACTGTACGTAAAATCATATAGCTAAAAAATAAATGAGCAATGAATGGGGGCAACAATGTAGTGTGATAAGCCCATTACCATACCGCAACCGAAAAAAAAATAAATAAATAATAATCGATATTAAAAAAAAATGCGTAACTGCGCATCACTAAGGCTTTCGCAAGTCTAACTTCTTGCATTTTGGTTTTTAACTTTGTTGTTCCTATTTTTTTATTACTTTCGGTATTCCGTAAGCGACTGAATTGCTAAAATTCGGTCAGCTGTTCGTCAGCTGTTTTATACAAATTCACAGAGACTGCTGAAATTTGTGGTTGAATTGATAAAAAGCTAGGGTAGTCGCTCTTTCCTGCTAAAATTGAGAGGGCAACACTGGTCCCAAAATTAAAGTTATCCCTAAATATATGCAAATATAGAAGTTTAGATCGTTCATAGCTTTTTAATAAATTTCAAGCAAAAGCTAAGAAAACAGCAGCTGTAACGACTGTTTGATGAAACAGCTGTTTGACAATTCAGCAGGACATTCATATATTGGGTCGTTTTTAACAATTCAGAAATTCAGTAGTTTAGGGAATACCCAAGTTGGTTTTTTGTATTGTTTAATTTGTTTATATATATCCAAACTTTCGAAACGACACGACCTTTGATCGTTTTCCAATTTTAAGAATAGATACGTATACTTCAGGGCCCTGATTACGAATAACTAGGTCAAAGTTGGTAAAAACAGTTTCTTTGGTAGTTTTATTCAAATGGCTTTAAAACAAGTTGTAGATCAGGTGGAAATTAAGTAAAAAACAAAAAATAAGGCAAACTTCGGCCAGTCGAAGTTTATTTACCCTTGCAGGTATTTCAAAAACTAAATGTTCTTGAAAACATTAAAATAATGATTTACTTGTGTATATATTTAAAAACATTGAAAAACTATATGATGTCGTTTTCCGTTTTTAATAAAATTAAAAGCGTAATTCTAAACTTGTAAATTATTAACAAGTCAAAAAGAATTTAAAAAAAAAATACAAAACAAAAAAGGTTACATTTAAAAAAAAATTGTTAAAATTTTTTTTGCTTTCATGGGAGTTTTACGTTAATTTCGTCCGATTTTAATGAAATTTAAACAGTAATTCCAAAAAAATATTTAGCAGTCGAAAAACTAAAAAAAGAATTAATAAACAGCAAATATATAATTTTTTTTTCATTTATTATTCCGATTGTTCCTATGGGAGCTATATGCTATAGTCGTCCGATCCGGCTCGTTTCGCCATATGCACTACCTGCAATTCATTTCATGCAGATAGCTTTAAAACTGCGAGACTAGTTTTGCGTAGAATCGGACGGACAGACGGACAGACAGTCGGACATGGCTAGATCGACACTCCTAGTTATGCTAATCAAGAACATAACTACTTTCGGAAACGTCTCCTTTAATGCGTTGCAAACTTCTGACCTTAATTATCATACCCTCTGCAAGTGGTTAGTCAGTTAGTTCATTCCTTAAAAGTGTATTCCCTTAAATGAGCCACTTATGGCCGCGCGTTTTCTTTTGAAGTCTGTCAGGCGAGTTCCATTTTCGGATTTCCCTTAAACATTTCCATTTTTGGTCCATTTTGTTCCCAAACAAAATCAGCTTACTGGCAGCTGTCCCCTATTGACAAAGGCGTTTGATTTGACAAAGTTTTGCTGCCTCAGGGCTAATTAAATTTTGGACCGCTGATGTCCCTTAGCTAATGGGATTAATGTTTAGCGCATAAAATCGAAGGAGCATGCATTGGCGGCCATACAAATTTAAAAATTTTTGTATGCCGCATTAAGCCAGTTCTAGAAAATGCTGGTGTCAGTTTTGTGAACTTTTCACAAGTAGTGTTGAGAACCAGAGTTGCCAAAGGAGATGAAAAAGGAACAAATGGAACATTAAATTAAGAGGTAATAAGAACAAAAACACTTAAATTTTACTTTGATTAAATGCCTATATTACCATATTTAAACGAACACAAAAAAGCGTGCTAAAAATAAGTCCCAAAAATATATTGTTTTTTTTCGTACCATTACAACCCTTACAGCCTCCCCTTCATTTCGTTCGGAAACTAAAATGCAATCACAAAATAATTTGTAATAGGTCAAATATGTTTTTATAAACCAAATTTGTAAAGCAATAATTCTGAAACCATTGAAGAATAAGGTAAAAATATCACCTTCACTTTAAAGTGTTTTAAATTAATTAATTTCTGTGCGACTTAATAGTAGAGCAGGTAGAGCATGCTATGAACAACACACAACATCGGAGTATAAAACAAGGTAAATATTCCTGTTGGGGTAAAATAAAACAGCTGACTGCCGCTACTGCTCTCAGCAAAAACCAATGTTTTGACTGAGTTTTCCAGCCAAAGCGGTGATCTAAATTTGGCCCGCTCCTGCTCCTAATCTATATGCATTATTGGTACTCACATTTAATGATTGACAGCAATAAATGAGAAATTGTACTTATCTTTTAAGTCAGAAAAACTCTTGTAGAAATCAGCTGTGTTGCCCGACATATTTCAAACATTGTTGTACTGTTTTGTACACTGTTTTTGAACGTTCTGGCAAATAAAAGAACACGAAAGGGCTTATTCAAAATAAATCCCAAGAAAATACTTTTTTTCCTACTCCCTCTCAAATTGGTTTGGAAACTAGAACGGGGGCGGCGGAATTGCTAAATGCCTACCTTCCAGTTTTCACTTCCAAAAGATTCAGACGGATTCAAATTTCCCTCTGTTAATTCTATGTTAGCTTCCGAAAAAATCTCACAGAAACTTTCCGGCAGAAATTTGGCTGTCGGATTTAGATCAGATAAGATAAAATTATTCATACACCTTAAAAACACTATTACGTAATTAAAGTAAAAATAGAAGGCGACTTAAGTTAGTTTTTATGAAAATTAGTTTTAAGTTTAATGTAACAATTCAATATTTGCAAACTCTTAGTGACTAGCGCATTAATTTATATGTTCCAAACTTGTAGCGTTAGGATGAATTTTTATAATAAATACAATACAAATAAATAAATAAATAAATACATATAAGTTATCAGGCCTGTTCCTGTTTTCACTCGGAAGTGAATTAACATTGGCGGATTTCCCTAACATAATCAAAGTTCCTTTGCTTGCTAGCAACTTTCCCAAAGCAATTTTTATTTGGGGGGAAATAAAAAAGCTGACTGCCGCTACTGCTCTTAACAAAAGCCTATCATGCCTGTTCCAGATTTCACTCGGAAGTGAATTCGTTAACATTCACTGCGTTGCTAAATTCTGACTGAAATTATAATACCCTCTGCAAGGGTATAAAAATTAATAGAAAAAAATAAAAAATTGTACTTATTTTAAAGGCAGTGATGGAAACTGACCAGCAAATGTGTTGAACAACTCGTGTGAATTAGCTGCTTGGCATCAGTGTTGCAAATTTTTTTTTTTGTAGTGTTCGAGACCAAAGTTCGCAAATATTATGAAAAAGGTCCCAACACAACACGCTTTGCACAATAAGTAGATTAAATTAAAGAGTAATAATAACAACAACACTTTTAAACTAAACTTAGATAATTAACACCTCTAACCATGGAAAACCAAACCGAAAAGTGCTTCCTAAAAAAGAGTCCCAAAAAAATATATTTTTTTTATTTACCATGACAACCCATGCTTTGTTTCGATCAAATCGTTCGAAAACAAGTACAGGGGGGGGGCGGATTTGCAAAATATGTTTCTAATAACATAATCTGTTATGCAACAATGTTCTTAAAACATCAAAGAATATAATAAAAATTTCATTTGCACTTTAATTTTCTCAAAGTATTTTAAAAGAATTAATTTCTGTTCTTGCGGATCTGAATTCGTCAGCCAATTTCTTGGCGAAACGTTTCCGTGAGATTTTTACGGAAGTTAACAGACAATTAACAGAGGGAATTTAGATTCCGTGTGAATTTTTCGGAAGTGAAAATTGGAACAGGTCTGGGAAATTTGAATCCGTGTGTATTTTTAGGGAGTGAAAACTGGAACAGGCCTGTATGATGTGCCTTAGTTTTCTAGACAAATCGCTGATCAACATTTGGCCAGCTGCTGTTCCTAATCTGTATGCATTATTGGTGCACACATTTAATGTCTAAAATCAGTCAAAAAATCATTGGTAGACATTAAACGCAATAACCAAAATTTAATTTTAATGCTAACATTTTTCATTTCCCAGATCACCAGTAAGTAAATATTAATTCGATTTTACTTTAATAACTGAAAGCTTTGTCGATTTTTGCAATCTTACCGGATTGACAAAGACCAGATTGCCAAAGAAGCACATTTTTCAAAATACTGCACAAAGTAGTGGAATCTTTGGAAAACCTATTATGGTATTAACAATAACTAATAACAATAAATGCCACACATCCCGGATCTTGCCATGATTATTTTATTTTGAACAACAGCAGGACTAGTGAATTTTTCTCAACAAAATGAAAGTATGAAGCATGTGTACAACGTGAAACATGCAGCAGCTTGGAACATTGTAGAAAGGACTATTGGTCTAATAAAAATTAGATTTAGATGCCTTCATGGCACTCATCATTATGATCCTGTTACAAAACTTCTGCTATCGACGTAATGCGTCAATACCTGAGATTGATGAGGCGATCGATGAGGGCAGCCAAGCAGAGGAGGGACCGAGTCCTCAGGAGGATATTAAAAATGCTTCTGAATTACTGGTTTTGAGTGCTTTGCTTTATTGCGGAAAGAACTTATATCTTACTATCTATTTTACATTCTACGGTTTATAATCTAATTATTATTATTCAGCATCTTGGAAAGGACTTCCAACTTTTTCTCTTGGATCTTCTGCATCTCTGCATAATGCTGGACTATCAATTCGGATTGGGTGCGCATTGTCTAGTTTAACTCCTCCAAAGACGACACCACGCGCTCCATCATGTTATATTGTGTAGCGCAAACCTCCTTTAAGGATTTGGGTTGATCCACTCAAGACCTTTTTGGACTTTTGCATTCATTTTGCATTTTGCATTATGTTTCCTCCTAATCAAATTAATTTTTAATAGAGAAATAATTCGTCTTTCTTACTTACATTTTGTATTTTAAATTGTGTGCCTGAATCAGCTGCTTGGCACCAGTGTTTCAAACTTTTCACAAGTAGTGTTCGGGACCAAGGTTCCAAAGACGATGAAAAGGTCCCAACGCAACACGCTTTGCACAATTATTAGGTTAAGGGACAATTTTTTATTTTTTTTAAATTCTTTTTGACATTGTAATAATTTGATACCTTACCATTTTGTTTTTAAATTTATTCAAATCGAAAAACGATATTATATAGCTGCCTAAGGAACGATCGACTTAATAATAAAAATAGCACCCAATGGAACAACCGGAAAAAAAAAGAAAAACCAATTATAACTTTGCTGTTTTTCAATTATTTTGTTAGTCCTTTGATTAAAATCGAACTAATATATCATATAGCTCCAACGGGAACAATCGGGGTTCAAAACAAAATCGATCGAAAAATTGAGCTGAAAATATTATAGTTTCAATGTTTTTAAGCATATACGAATAAATATAGATTTTTGTTTGTTTCTTTTCTTATTTTTAATTTGTATAGGACGGGAACCCATTTTTTTTAAATAACGTCAGCACCTATACCAGGAGTTGTTCCCAAATGACTTGTATATTAAAAAAATCTAAGAACACAGTTCTGTCCTCGAAAATAAAAAGAAATCTATACTGGCGTTTTCTATAAAATCGCTAAAATTTGAACACAAAAACCTAATTTTGGCTAAATTTCCGTAATTATTTTACTGGAAGAAAATATAAACAGCCCTTAAAAATACCACGCAACCGAAGCTTTAGAAATTTTGTGGGCGTGTGAAATCTATTTTTTAGCCGTTATTCCGCTAAACCAACGGATTTTCCAAAAATTGGTGAAACAAAAAATTTTCAGCTCGAGCTGCTTAATACAGTTCAATTGGTTTCAGGACCTAAAACATCGCCTTGATACGCACATACACGCCAAAAACGGAAAAGTTCTTATTTAAAAAAGCTGTATTTGTCTTATTTATTATTTTAACTGAGTATCGGGTTGTGGTATCGTTGTGTTAGCGTATTTAATGCCAGAAGTAAGACTTTTTTCTTCGCCGGACCCATTTATCCAAAACCAAATGACTTTCTAAAGCTCTTAGTATGCACAAACTTTTATAAAAGTGATACCTTTTGATTGCAATATTATTTTTTAAGATCGGGCTATTCTCAGCTGATTTCGAATATGGCGGCTATATGGGTGAACAAAATGCGGAACAAACTTACCCGAAAAAAATTTAATATTCTGCTACAAAATCGAAAAAAATAGAATTTGTATTCATTTGTTTAGAATTTTTGGTCAATCATTTCAACAGTTCTACAATTTGTGGTCAATAATTACAACACACATTCAAAAATCAGCACGGTTTCTCAGGTTCTAAGCATATTCTAATGGAAATTCGTAAAGTACTTTTGGAAGGAACAGCCGACCGCTTCCAATGCATCGCATTTAGAACGACCATATATCACTTGTGAAAGAATACTTGCTCTAATTTTTACTTGAAAATTAAACGTGAAGAGTGTCATTCTAGAAGGTGTTCATTTCCGACGATAGATTGCGAAATATTTGTTATATATATGTTGGGGTGGTTGTTATTTTATTTTTTAATTTCTTTAATAATGAATCTGTGTGATGATTATTATTCTAAATTTTTAATTTCTTTAATAAGTTTCGTATCTGCACAGAGCTGCACAATAAAACTAAACTTGTCCAAAGCTGCGCCCCGAATGAGAAACTGACAAAATAAATTAAAATTCATTTTATGTTAAAACAACAAAACATTTTGCCCAATCTGCCCAAAGAGATCAAATTTTCTAAATTGGTTTTGTATATTATATTTCACCGTTTTTCCTCCTAAGCCAAATGATTTTCATGTCCTGGTACGCTCCCCTAAGTTAAAGCAAAAATAATTAAATAAGTACATTTTTATAAACATTATTTTTATCGATAAAAATGGTTTAAAAATTTATGTCCAGAGATAGAACCTTAATTTTCAGGTGATTAAAAAAGGCAGTTCTATTTTTTATCTCCAGTTCTGCTTAACCGATTTCGGGCGTCTACATCTCGTTTTTTCTTTTACTAGAAATATATTAAATGTTAGAGCTTGACAAACAGTAACAATCTAACAAGCTATGTACTTCACAATTCAATGGTAAACCGGTTTAAACAATTTAAAATTAAAATATCTGCTCCTCCAGATTCTTTCAATGTTTTAAATAACACAAGTTTTTATCCTGTTGTTCAATTAATAATTAAAGAACTTGTTCCTAGCTGGCAAAGAAAAATTAATCGGCCTCCGATTTTAGAGTCTGTTCCAAAAAGCTGAATATTTCTATATTTTTAGCCTATCAAAAGATTATAGGAAATTACTTTAAATTTAAGCTGATTCCTCTGTCTTAAATGAACATATTTTAGTCTTCACAGATACTTGGCTGAAACCGAAGATTTTTAGTTCCGAAGTTTTCCAAACAAAATTTACACTTATAGAACCGATCGCGTTTCTCAAAGGGGAATTGGGGTACTTATTTCTGTTAACTTCAGTCTTGCAACGCATATAATTCAGCTTTAGTATCCCAATGAAATATAATTTGTTAGTGTCCAAGCAAACTTATACAAATGCATGGATATGAAAAGTGCCACTGAAATATTTTATAGCGTTTTAGACATAACATAACAGACCTCCGTGGTATAAAACAAGAGCTTCAAAAATATTAAAACCCTAAAAACAAACACTAACAAAAAGATCAAACGGGCAAGCCATCGATCGGATTTTAATGTTCTTAACCGTCAATGTGTATATGTGTTTGAATCGGTGTAAAGCCAAATATTCTAATGATCCGAATCAATTATATCACTTTGTAAATGTCAAGCGAAAAACCTTTCCATTCTCAGTACGATTAATTTCAATTGAGGATCAGCTGATTATGTCATTTTCGAACGTACCGCGCAAATGATCGATTGTGACGTTGGCTGTGTGGGACGTAGCGCCGTCCTGCTGGAACCATAAGTCATATATATCTTCCTCTTCCTTTTGGGGAAAGAAAAATTCTTCCAACATGCCGCGATAGCGGAAATCTATTAACGGATGCGGCGGCTCCTTCCTCGTTTTCATTGAGCTCCGTTTTGAGTCCTGGATTAAGCTAAGAACCCTCTTATTTTTACACAAACTAAAATCCAGGAAGGAGCCACAGTACCTAATGTCAGCATCCGCTAGAGCAAATAATATTATCTGCAACCGACTACAATTAGGATCGGCAGAGAAACATTTCTTTATCCAAATTGTTCGCTACTGGAATGAACTGCCGAACAATTTAAAAAACATTAAAAATTAAACACAAGTCAAAACTAAATTTTTATCTTACCATCGAAGCACACTCTAACTTTAACTTCATCTTTAACTTTAAATTTTAATTTGATAATTTCTGTCAATCCACAATTCTTTGTACTTTTTCGTTTTTAAATATTATCCATTTTTAATTTTTGACTGTTAGATTGCAAATGTCCGTTTTCTTGTGTTTTTATGTTTAAGATTTTATAATGTTAGCATGTGAGACAAAATCATTTATGTTAAACGTTGTTCTAAAAAGTCATAACAAGTTGGCTTGACCTGGCCTGTAGCACTGTGATAAAACGAAAATAAATTTAATTAAATTAAATTACTGCGTGACAAGTTTCTTACTAAAATTATAATACACTGAAAGGGTATAAAGGGATATATAAGGGATATTTTTACAAATATGATTTGAAAAAGATTCATGTCAATAGCTTATATATGCGCGAAATATCCTGAAAAGTATACAATTTTAAACGATTTCACCATATTGTTTCTATGGGTGCTATAGGATATTGATGTCTGATCAAGGTATGCATAAAAAATTCGATTTGAAAAGATGCATGTCAATAGCTTTTAGACTGCGCGAAAATTCCTTGCAAGTAATATCAGATAGCTATATAATATAAACGTACGATCGGGGCGCAAATAAATCAAATTTTAAATGTGTTCAAGAATATTTCATTTTTGCAATAGCTTAAAAGGTATATAAACTTCAACTTGGCGAAGTTTGCTTCCTTTCTTGTTTGAAATCAGATACTTTGCAAAAAAATAGGAAGTTGTAAGCAAATATCGTATAAACAACGAAGTTATTCAAATTTTAATGTTCTATCGGGCCAGATAACTTCTCGTTAATTATTATATCTTTACATATGGTATTTTAATTTCAGTCAGACGGACACTTGGACATTCCAAAGTTTGCTTCCTTTCTTGTTAGTTAAGCTTTTAAATCTTGCCAAACGTTGTTTGTTTGTATAGGTAAAAGTTTTTTGTTGTAAAATTTGACTATATTTCAAACAAAAACTTCTGTTATCAAACAAAAACACCTCTTAACTAGGTAAAAAGTAGTGACGATCGCACATTCAACATTTAATATTTGATATCAAATTTTGCGACGAAAAATAAATAAGCATTTGAAAATTAATAAACCTCTTAAATGTTCTGATCAAACGGATACTGTAAATATCCAAGCCGATATTGTAAACATCAGAGCCCAAAAGCTATCACTAAAGTACGCTAACATAAAGACCAATTTCCGGCCGAAATAAATTTTCAAATTTAATTGACAAATTTCATCATCCTGTTTTCTGACTCTCTTGAGTCATTCTCTTAATCAGATCTTTGAGATAAATCTCTCAAGCCGAGGTTTGAACTCAAGGAAGGGCTGTCCGTTTTTGTAAAGTAAAGAGCAGTCAATAAGTAATAAGTTCGAATAAGTGAAATAAAATTAAACTTTTTTAATAAATTTACTAAGGAGAAAGTTTATTGGCGTCCAACGGGGGCCGCGCGACTAATAAATCTAAAACCAGGCTTGAAAATAAAAATGCAAAAGTCTTAAAGTGAAAAAAGAATTAGTGCGCCCACAATTCTGATACAACAGGATACGAAATCGAAAAAGTTTGTGTTGATCATAAATAAGCAGGAAAATAAACTTTAAACCCGAAGAAACCGACGAAATTAATGAAGTTTGTGTTGACCAAAAAAAAAAAATAAGGTGAAAAATATTTAATGTAATAATCCCCTTAACTCTCTAAATTACAAAATAGTAACCGTAACAAAAATTTCAAAAAAATTAATAAATCATCATAATTTAATAACCTTATCAAAAACAACTATTTAAATCAAAACACCTGGCTGAAGGCAATCCCTCGCCAAATAAAAACATTTAATAAGAAGGAAGACCCTTAAAAAAAAAAATTGGAAATCAAAAGAGAAGGACGACTCGAGACAGGACCATTAATCAAGATGGACGACCCCGAGCAGGATCATCAATCAAGACCAATAAAGAATACGATTCGCGAGCGATAATACTTTTTTTTATTTACAGAGAATTAATAAAACAAAGTGGAAGAATGAATTTCTGATTTTAAAAAAATTCCCAAAATTAATCCTTCAGAATCATCATCCAGCCAGGCTGGAACAAATACTAAAAGACCTCACTCAATGAGTGCGTCTCTTTACCCAACAAACACTCATGCAGTAGTAAATAATGGAAAAGATTTAATAGAACAAATTATAAATTTCAAATTGAATCCATTAAGAGACGAGACCAGATTAATAACGCAGTTATCTCCCAAATTAAAACGATTAAAGATTTTTAGTTATAAATTATCAATCCTAATAAAAAATGCGACACATCTTATGAGATCATCAAATCGTTCAGAGAATATAAAGGTGAGGAAGAAAAATATGCCAGTTAGAGAGAATCAGCTATAATAACTATGGCGCAATATGCCAGAGGCAGTAAAAGGTTTTGTTCTGCCTTATAATTATTCAGAAATAAAATAACGGGAATGCCAAATGATGCCTTTACCCATAATGGAACGGTTTTAAATTTCGATGCCATAATGGACAGACTTGACCTTGTCTTCAGTGACAAATGTCCCATCCATATGATTGAGCAAGAATTGAGTATTGAGTCAGGGAAAATTGTCCATAATGATTTTTATGGTACGGTTAATAGTAAACGAACTTTAATAGTACGGGTATGACATAACATTGTTCGCATCATCCATTGATGGATTCATTCATTATATATACAAAAACATTTGTCCAGGATGTCGAAAACGTTGAAGACGGATCTTTTATAACCACAGAAACGCATTGTAAGGCACATAGGGCTTGATGAAAACTATAAACAAATAACCCGACTATATTATTGGTTTAATTTAAACCAAAAACTTAGGGAGTTTGTCCAAATTGCACTATCTGCAATCAAAAGAAATATAACAGACACCAAGTACCTATTACAGAAAGAGAAGGTGAAAATTAGCATATCGACATATTTTATGACCAAAATCTTATATTCATTTCTTGTATAGATTCTTATTCAAAATATTTAGTCGTGAAAGAAATTCCTAATAAACTAAGTATGGAAAACAAAGTTCCCGAATTTTGCAACAATTTCCATTAGCCAAAACCTTGATGATGAATATCGAGCCAAGTTTTTCTTCATCCCAATTTAAATCTTTTGCACAAAAACACGGTGTCTCTTTATATTTTGCGGATCCTTGACATAGTACGTCCAAATGACAAATAAAAAGAGAACACTATACTTTAACAGAAATTGCCCACTGCGTTAAAGTCGAGCTTAATTTGTACGATTCATAAAGATAATATTAAATAATTTGTATCAAATTCCAGATAAGGTTAACTAATATTAGTTTTCATAAAGATATTAGTAATAAATTGTTGAAAGAGAATTTTTAAACAATCATGTCATCCAGAATTTTCATTGGGAAATATCCAACAATTTATCTCACAAATAAAACCGAATAGATCAAAAATAGTTATAATTGAATAAGGCACTATTTGATTTCATAACAGGGCGAAATAAAATCGATGATTTAATGCAAAATAATAACGATCAAATCGATATTATTCTAAAATAGAAATAAAAACTTTATCTGACGAATTTAATAGACTGATTTGATTGCCGCATTAGTGGACTTTTTAAATGTGCTTGATTCCATGTGCGCATTAGCATTTATCTAATGCTACTCCGACATGTGAGAAGCACGAACAGCTGATCTGGGTATGTTTACTTTTGAATTTTGGAAAATCCAAAAGAAATTAATTAAAAATAATAAATATGAGCTAACTCAACTCTTTAAAGCTCAGCAGGACATTCATAATGCGACCGAGGCATTTGCCAACTTAGACGACAAGGCAGAGAAGCTGATGGTGTTTTTTGACGGTTGCAATGGCGACCACCACAGTTTCTAAAAAGGGCAAGGATCCCCTTATTTGAGGGAGTTATTTCTTGCCTAGAGATCCAGGCAGTAATGCGTTGTGGTACTGCGAGCAGAATTTGCAGCATGCGCTCTTGTTTTCAGCCATTTTTATACAAAATGGATTTTATATTCCACATAGAAAAAATCGTCTCCGCTAACTAAAATTCTAAACAATAAAGACATGCAATAAGTTTATAAACACGAACATAAACCTGTTATTATAACTTATCTGTTTGATATATCAGAATTTAGAAATGCTTTGCATCAAGATCTTGATAAAATATACATTAAGAACCCTATTATTAACGATCGACGTGACGTTTTCAATTCAAGATCTATTTCTCATAATGATCTAAAATTATTAATTAATAATATCGCAAAATCTAGAAAAAAGTTTTATGTAATGTCTAACTTTAAGACAGAAATATTTAATAACTAGTGCACAAAAAGCCCAGGAGGTGAGGTAATGTAGACAATAAGATATTGGAGTACATAACCGCTCAAAAATAAACTGATTTTTTAGTATCCGAATATATTGTGTCAAATGATTCGGAACTCTCATTCGATAATATTAACATACTAAACCCTTTTATCAAATCAAACTAACTCAAATACCAGTAAGTTAATATTCATCATACATGTATACATTATATATTTAATCATTATGGTTATAATCAAATACAGAAAATTTTTAATATTCATTTCCATAAAGAATTTCAATCCGGAAATTATTATTTCCGACATCGACAAAAATAATACTCCCGACAATGAAAATACCATAGCAGAAAATATCGTTGTCGAATTGACCAATCAATTCTATACCCATCAATATACCCATCAGTTTCAATGAATCGTGACGATTCAATTTAGAACGGGGGGAGTTATATGACACATTATTTAGGGGCACTTACCCAATTTAAAAACAACTTTGAGCCAAGAGCAAGTTTTCAAAATAATAAATCCGTGGTCAGCTATTTGTTTCAACTACGCTTTCAAATGATTCCCACCCAGCTATTCCTAAAGTCCGCTAACGTAAACACCAATATCCAGCCGAAATTAAATTTCAAATTTATTTGACAAATTTCATCATCCTATTTTCCGACTTTCTTGAGTCATTCTCTAATCAGTTTTTTGAGATAAATCTCTTTAGCCGAGGTTTGAACTCGAGGAAGGGCAGTCCATTTTTGAGAATCGAATCGAGCAGTTCGACTAAGTGAAAAGTAAAGAACAGTGAATAAGTTCAGCTAACATTTTTCTCAACACTGGTTCTTGCGCCTTCGCGGTTTTTATATTTGCCTATGAGTGAACGGTTATAAATGAGGAAGTTAAGACAAAAATATTACCGCGCGATTGATGCTGCATTAGGAACGCGTCTCTTTAATTCTGGCTGCGGTGCGAGTTGGAATACATACATATGTACATATATTACAGAGGTAAATTCTGATGTGAGTTCCGAAAACGAAAAAACAAATAATACAAGCGTAACCTTGTGTTGTCAGCCTGTGTGTGTATAATTAACACTTAAGTTTCATACTGCTGTGCAAAAATCAAAAAAGTTTTGTTTTGTCTTGCACGGTCCTGTGCATAAACGTAAAGTTTTGTACTGCGGTGCACTATTTTGGGCAGTACTGTGCAAAAACCAGTATAGATTTGTGAAATTCTGTATCGTGTTTCATTAAACTCACACACTATACACTACGAAAACAAAATGTTGCATATTAATTATTTATATATACAAATTTTTTTAAATTAACACAAGAATAACGTCGAGTTTTATGTTCATATGTGTGAGTTGAATTGCCTCCGTTTTTGGGCATGTGTATGTAAAGATGCGCCTTATTTTAGGCGTTTGTTAAACATGTTCACACATGTGAATTCGGAAAAGTTTTATTTATTTAAATTTTGTTGCTCTAATTTTAATTTTACTTAATTTCGTATACATATTTTTTTGTTTTTAATCTCAAATCAAATATTTACATTTGTTGTAGTCGAATCACTACAATACCATAACGAAAACCTAGAAGCGTTTTATAAGCTTCTAAAACTTCCATCAGCGTTTTATAAGCTTATAAAACTTCCATCATTTGTTGAATGTCTTGATCTTTGATTCAAAATATTTCATGTAATGGACTTAAAACATCCAGAAGCATGTAGTGACGCATGGTTATTCATTCAAAAATTTCTAAGCAAAATTACTTCAAAGTACGACCCTAAGTAATCAAATGTAACTGCTTTATACATATATGAAATTCCAAAGATGTTTTTATAAGTTAACCCTTTTTAAAGGTATTTTTTGAATTACGGAAATATGTACATAGTTTAGACTTAATTTATTTAAATAGGCGCACTTTATGTATTTGAATGTTATTGATTGAAACCTAATGAAAAAATAGTTCTTAGTTCATGTGACCAATTGGATATTAAAATAAGACCAAAAAGGAGTTAGACAAAACCTTTTGGTCTTAAATTAATAATACCGACTTTTCTTCCCTTCAGAACAAAAAACCACCTTACTAAAAATAATACCTTTTGGTCTTAAATTAATAAAAACCAAATGGTCTTCATTTCATGATTATGTGTTACTAAAAAAATACTTTTCGGTCTATACCGAAATCAATCTATATTAGATTATTAGAATATTAATAGCAATACAAGGTATTTGCCTATACAGACATTTTTATGTCAGCTGTAGTTTTACTAGCTTGGCCGTGCAAAGTTTCGCTATTTTTTTTTGAAACTGACAAACACCGAAAAATGTTTACTTTGAGATATACAAAAAGGAATATTTTTTTGAATAACTTTTGAACGGAGCATCGGATCCAAGCAATTTGGGGTTTATCAAACGCGTATTTTCAACAAAACTTTAACTGTGCTAAAAAAAAAATAATCTTTTAACAACCCGGGTCTGCTGCTGTATATAGTTGTCTCCTATGCACACGCTCTAGGTACATGTGCCTTCCATAGTGATAGTTCTCCAATATCAATCAAATTAAAACCGCAACTCTGAATTATTAAACCATTACGATATCTTAAAAACCTAAACAACAAATTTAAAAACAATAAAATTATAAATTTTTTTCATTTGTTGTCGTCCGATCCGACTTATTTACTACCTGCAAAAGAAAGATAAGTTTTGGTGAAGTTTCAAGCAGATAGCTTTATAACTGAGTATTTCTGTATACTCAGAAATTATAAGTATTTTACTATTGTCACTGCTTAAATGATTAATACACTTTCTCAGCAACTTAATACTGCTTGACACCTGTTACGGTCATTTTTAAGGAAACTGTAAAATTTTCATGAATTGTCAGAACCGTGTGCTATGGTTTGTTCAATAGCCAAGTCATGGTTTTGAAGTTTAAAGCTGCACAAGAGTACAGCCTTGTGAACTAACAATTCCAAATCATCGTACCGATTACCGAACTAATTAAAAAAATTACGTTTTTTATACCCTTGCAGAGGGTATTATAATCTCAGTCAGAAGTTTGCAACGCAGTGAATGAGACATCTCCGACCCTATAAAGTATATATATTCTTGATCAGCATCACTAGGCGAGTCGATCTAGCCATGTCCGTCTGTCCGTCCGTTTCTACGCAAACTAGTCTCTCAGTTTTAAAGCTATCTGCATGAAACTTTCCCAAAAGCTGTCTTTCTATTGCAGGTAGTATATAAGTCGGCACGAGCCGGATCGGACGACTATAGCATATAGCTCCCATAGGAACAATCGAAAAAATAAATAAAAAAATTAGAGCTTTGCTGCTTTTTAATTTTTTTTTTAGTTCTTCGACATATAGTAATTATTAAATATTTCAGAATTACGTTTTAATTTTTCATCAAAATCGGACGACTATATCATATAGCTCCCATAGAAATAATAAAAATATATAAAATAACTATCTCATAATTGAGCTGCAAATCATCATAGCTTTAATTTAGACATATACGCAAGTAAATCATAATTTTAATGTTTTAAAAAATATTTAATTCTTGCAATAGCTGCAAGGGTATATGAACTTCGGCTTGCCGAAGCTTGATCCTTTCTTGTTTTTTGGTAAAATAAAAAAAATTCGTCAGCAAATTTGATATTAGAACTTTTGGAGTTTAAGGTCCGATCGTCACTTTATTCTTACCTCGCCAATAGGTGTTTTTGTAAGAAATATAAAAGGTTGGGTAATCTCGAAAGCTATAAGTACTCGAGAATAATAAGAGATTGTTACCATCCTTTTCAAAAAGCTAGAGATTTGGGAAATCGCTGCCATGCGCAAAAGTCTGTCATGTCTTTCTGATGCATGGTAAAGATTAGTTATTGGACTGTATATGTGTGTTTCGGTCAAATCTTCCGCTGCTCTGCCGGCAAAACACTATCATACTCATTAAATAGGGTTTGGTGATTGTTGATATAAAGAAACAGAGTGAAAGAACTGTTAGCGGGGGTGGTGTACGATATTAGTCTCTACTGTTGGCAAAGCAGCTCGAAAAATGTCGCCACCTAAGCCCCGATTGCTTTGTGAAGAATATTTTGTTCGATATAAAAGAGGTGTCACTGCTGGCACTAACTTCAAAAACCCGATACTGACTAGGGGCACTCATGGAGTGTTCGCTGATTGATACTTTCAAGTGAATGATCAATTGAGTTTTACAAAAAAAACTCTTTTATTGTTATTTTGGTTGACGTTATGTCATTTCTGAGAAACCCCTGAATATAGAGATTTTATAGGATTTAAATACTATTGTATTCTATACTCTACTAGTAAATTCGGTATTTACGAGTAATCTGTTCTGTTATAAAAATTGAATTTTAATGGCTATATAGATGACGGTAGAATAATAGCCACAGCGCCGGACTTACTCCACTCTATTCTGCTTTATTAAAAAATAAGCATACCTTTCAAAATTAGTTTATAATCCGAGTGGTCTCTGCAAGTCTTGTTTATCCGTTGAAAATTATTGAACAACTTTTTTGTTCAGAATAAAGAATATATTACTCTCATAATAATTTATTTTGATATTAACATTGCATTGTATGTTTTATACTGAACGAGGATTTTAAATCACTTAAGGGGTTTTTGCACACTACCTTGAACGAAGCAATGCCGATTAGTGTTATTAATTTATATTCCTTTCTTGCCTAAGAATAATTCAAGAAAGTCTTACATTTTTCTTAAACTGACAAAATTTTATGTCTGGTAATATGGAGTTGTTTAAGCAGTATCCATTTGGATTTGTAGTAATTTTTAACCGATACTTAGTTACAGGTTTTTATATTTGTGGTCACATTTTATGAAGTCTTTAATTTGTTAATACCTTTTTTGGTAGATTTGTTGTTCTTTTTTATACTTTATGATTTGCACTGGTCAGTTTTTTTTGCTTACTGATGGTTATTATTTAACGAAGTAGAATTAATTCTTTAAATTATCCGCGACTTGCACAGCTCAATAAATACGTTGGCTAGAGATTTTATTTGCTTCACTCGCGTACCGACTTATAAATCGGCTAATATCCACTTACTGGAAACGTGTGCGCCTTACAAAGAAATGCTCTGCGAACGCTCCAAGCTGCCGAACGGTGAAAATACGTATGTCGGATTTCTCCTTGCCGAGATACTTTGCTTGGCGGACTCAAAATGAATATGAAATTGAAGCTTTTAAGAGAATCGCACGGCTTTCAATGCAGCTTAATGAAATACTAGTGTGTTACTGTTCTAACGGATTCGAATTTGGACGACAGAACAGTTCAGCTGTATCTACACATGAAAATAAACTTTACTGCTAAAGCTCTCTGCACAAAAGCTTAATCAAAACTGTTTCCATTGGGAACGGTTTTGAAAAATAAAGTTAACCCTTATCTTCAATCGTAGACGCATTTAATTTAGAACTATTGTAGAAAATTGGTTTACTTTTTATTATAATTACTATAACTATTATGATCATACAAATAACGTCCGTTAAAAATTTTTTTTACCTACTGGTTTTTTTAAATATAAATTGTATAGAAACATTTTTTGATCATTACAATAAAATACACGCATGATAAAATGTAACAGCTTCCGCTTATCCCAACATAGGTTTTATGATGGTAATTATTTTGATAGATACATGGAAAGTATATATTTTTTTTATATTTTTGAACGTTAATGCTCTTTAAACAGGGCAAACAAGTGGCCCAACGAAACCAATCACGAGCTTGTTACGCGCGGGCCCTTTTAACATTGTGGGCAATTATCAAGGTCGCGAGAAAAACACAAATGCCCTAATATAGACATTTATAAAAAAGCTAAAATTAAGTACGGTGCAAATATGTCAAAATTGTAGTTTTTAAGACTGGGATAAAGGTTGAAATACAAACTTATAATTATAAATATAACAAAGAACACAAAAGGGTTCATGCAGTTAAGAGAATGTTAGTTGCGGGTTGGTCTAAAGGCACATTAAAAGGGGAAGTAAATAAGTTGTATAAGAATCGTCAAATTCTTTTGACATTAGCTTAATAAATCCAAGAACAATCATAGTTTTGTTAACAGTAGACGTTAAGTGGCAGTCGAATTTTAATTTTGGGTCAAGAAAAACTCCTAAATTGTTGACCGAATATTATGAAGAAAATAGATTATAAATGAAGGCGTACTCCTATAAAAAGTCATTTGAGGCAATTCCGATTTAAGAGGTTAGATTGATACCATCTCGAAAACAATCAATATCCGACTGTAAACCGAAACCCGAAATTATTATAGGACAAACAAAGTTAACCATCATCAGCATACATTAATACTCGAGAATGTGTTATGACAGATGGAAGATCATTGATGAATAAAGTTAATAGCAATGGGCCCAAATGACTACCCTGAGGCACTCCAGACGTAACGTTAATCATAGTTTAGACTGCGTTTTTAGAAATAACCCTCAGTCTGAGTTTTATTATTAAATCTTTTAACTATAATAGATGTCAGTTCCAGTAGGTTCGTGGTAGTAAACCATGTTGATATGGTGATATTGGTGAGGAACAAAAATGTTGCAAAATGAGAAATATAAATGCGATCAAATGCTTTAGGTATTGTAGACAATTTAGAAATACCTCTATAGTTTTGAGCCTCAGACTTTTTTCCTGTTTTATGGAGTGGAATAATAAAATAATCTTTCCAGATAGTTGGAAAAACTGATGTTGAGGTAGACAATTGAAACAGTTCAAGAATCGGTTTACAAATAGTTGAGTCACAAAACATAAGCATGCACCCAGGAGCCCATCCGGCCCTGAAGAGTATGCTGGTGTTGTGGTCTCCAAATCCCTTAGAAGAGAAATAAATTTTGACCTGTTCAATTTGTAAGAGTAAACTGAATTTAGACAAGACTCCGCACTACAAGTAGTTTGGATGAACTTGGCAAATAAATCAGCAATTTCATTTTTAGTAGACGCCTCAGTTGAGTTTAATCGCACTAATGAAGGCAAGGCTGAGTTTTTTCGCTTGACATTCACAAAGTTATAAAATTGCTTCAGATTATTTGAAAATTCGGTTTTACGCCGGTTCCAATACATAGAATACCATTGACAGTTAAGAACACTAAAATCCGATCGAACAGTATAATATTTCGAAAAATTAGATGGCTGCCCGTCTTTTTGTACTTTTTGTAAGTGTTTGTTTTTAGGTTTTTAAGTCTCTTGTGTAAACCACGTAGGTCTGTTATGTCTTGGAGGAAGACTGTCAGGAACGCATTCACTAAAAACTTGTTTGAAACGCTATAGAATTATTCAGTGGCACTTTCCATATCCACGCAATTGTATAAGTTTGGCCAGTTGTATTGGGAAATCAAGTAGTATAGCATATAAAAATTAACATTTACAGAAGCATTTCGTTTTAGTTTAACAAACTAAATGGGAATAGGGCAGGGCAGGGAAATTGTCAATTCCATTGTGGGATGGTAAAGGTCCTCTGGGACAACTAGAGGGTCAATTCTAGATACAACGACCTCAGACGGAATTTATAGCAGACAAATATTGTTCATAAATTAAAATGTCAAACCCAGGGGGGATACAAAAACAGGTTACAAAAATAGATAAGGCCTGTATGGAAACTTTTGCACTAACAAATTCTATTTCATTGAAGTAATCAGTCTGAATTAACTGGAGTTACCAGCAATAAGCACCCCACCTACCCTACGAGAAAGGCGATCAGTTCTAAAAGTGTTAAAGTTGTTTGGAAAAACTTCGGAGTGTGAAATCTCCGGATTCAGCCAATTTTCTGTGTAGACTAAAATATGTTCATTAAAGGCAGAGAAGTGAGCGAACAACCTAGGTAACTTCATATTAAGTCCCTTTACATTTTGAAAGGCTAGAAATATAAGAGTGTTCAGTTTTTTGGAACAGACTCTAAAATCGGAAGCCGATTATAATTTCTTTGTCTTTTAGGAAAAAATTCTTTTATTGTTAGTTCATCATTAGGCCAAAAACTTTTATTATTTATAACGTTAAAAGCTTTCAGAAGTAAATTTTATTTAGTATTATTATATTTAAAAAAATAACACCTCTTATCGAGGTAAAAAAGTTGTGACGATCGCACCTTCAACATATAAAATATCTGATCACAAATTTTGTGACGAAAAATGTATAAGCATTCGACTAAATATATACATATTTTAAATGTTCCCATTCGGAGCGCTTTATTCAGGTATTTTGACTACATGCCGGATTTTTACTAGTTTAGAAGTTATAGCCGTGCAAAGTTTAGCTGTTTTTAGAGTTTTCCCGCTATATTCATTTTCAGATATACCGAAAAAATTTATTTTTTAATAACTTTTGAACGGAGCATCGGATCCAAGCAAACTGGTTGTCAATCGACGGGTATTGTCAACACAATATTTAAACAACCCGCGCTGCAGAACTCCACCTTGGTACGAATCCATATAAATATATATTTTGTTTTTTAAAAACAATTTAAAACCAAAATGTTGGTCATAAATCAATTTTTTTTATAAAAACCGCCAGAAAAAATGTTTGTTCGCTGTTCCATCGATAAATTACTAAATTTAACATTACTTAACGGAATCTATTTGGTTTTTTTTAATTTCGGAGGTTACAGTTCAGAAACGCTCCCGGAGGTCAGCTGTAGCTTCCTTCCAAATAATTAATTATACTAATACTAAGTCTTCAAATACAGTTAAAAGCTATTAATATATGAGAACAAATTTTAAGATCATGAATTCAAAAGTTGTCTTAAAAACATTTCTGGTAATTCGCTTTTAGGCTTTTTACCTGTATGTAACCCTCTAAATTACTTATTCTCATAGAAAAATATATATAAATCTTTGCTGTTAGGAGGCCAAGAAGATATAGTTATTATTGCGTCATCGGCTTAAAAAAAGATTCCCTCTTTTTCGTAATGTCCTTCAATAAATCCTTGACCATGGTGAAACATTGCACAGTATACAGTATCTTTTGTTGCAATTCGAAATTCACTTTGTTAAGTGCTTTTTAAATGAAAGTTGCTTAAATTCATATAGCAATGATCGATTTAACTAACTTTATTGTTTCGTAATTTTTTTTAGAAATTCTTTTTGATTAATTAATAATTTGACAGTTCAGAATAACGCTTTTAATTTTATTAAAGAATTAAAGAATTTCTAAAAAAAAATACAAAATAATAAAAGTTAAATTTTTAAAAAGTTTTTTTTGTATTTTTGTTGTTTCTATAGGAGCTTTATGTTATAGTCGTCCAATTTTGATGAAATTTAAACCGTTATTTTGAAATATTTAACCATTAATATAAAAAATTAAAAAAATACCAAAGTTATAATTTCTTTATATTTTTTTTCCTATCCGGCTCGTTTTAACTTATATACTACTTGCAATAGAAAGACAACTTTTAGGAAAGTTTCATGCAGATAGCTTTAAAACTAAGAGACTAGTTTGCATAGAAACGGACGGACGGACATGGCTAGATCGACTCTCCTGGTGATCATAAGTATATACGCCGTAAAGTGTCGAAAATGTCTTTTTCACTGCGTTGCAAACTTCTTACCCTCTGCAAGGATATAAAAATCAAGTATGTACGTATGTTTATATCCTTGCAGAGGGTATTATAATTTCAGTCAGAAGTTTGCAACGCAGTGAAGGGGACATTTCCGACCCTATAAAGTATATATATTCTTGATCAGCATCACTAGGCGAGTCGATCTAGCCATGTCCGTCTGTCCGATTGTTCCTATGGGAGCTATATGCTATAGTCGACCGATCCGGCTCGTTGCGACTTATATAATACCTGCAGTAGAAAGACAACTTTTGGGAAAGTTTCGTTCAGATAGCTTTAAAACTGAGAGACTAGTTTGCGTAGAAACGGACGGACAGACGGACATGGCTAGATCGACTCTCCTAGATATTATACATGCTCCAAATGTAATGTGGCTGCTGACAAGGATGCGGCATCCATCCATCTCAATTCGAAATACGAAAAAAAATATACTATGTACGAAAAGCTTGAAGCTCTGCTCAGAGAACAAATCGAACACGGATCCTTTCAGTTATCTAACGCAGTACCTTTGCAAATTTCTACTTCGTCTGGCTGTCGGCTCCCTCCTAAAATTTTGCCCCTGTTCTAATTTCCGAACGAATTTGATAGAAATAAAGCAAGGGTTGTCTCGGTACGAAAAATAATAATTTTCTTGGGATTTATTTTTAACAAGCGCTTTTCGGTTTGTTTTTATATGGCTAGAAGTGTAAATAATCTAAGTTTATTTTAAAAGTGTTTTTATGTTCTTATTACCCCTTCATTTAATGAACTTATTGTGCAAAGCGTGTTGTGTTTTTCATCCTTCTTTGCATCTGTAGCGCTGGTAGCATAAACTGAACCCAGTTTCTGGCGCCAGCTGCGAGCAGGTGGCGGAAACAGTTCGTGGCAATGTGGCGGGTCAACAGGGCTAAGATTCAAGCACTGATCTGGAGAGAGCATTTGAGCCTTCCACCAGAGAAGTTGATACCGCAGTCAAAAGTTTTTTTTATGGTGCCAGAAGTTTTCACTCGGAAGGGAAAGAGACGCTATAACCAATCAACGACTCAAAGTGTTAATAGAGCCAACGAAACAAGGTAGGTTATTGGGATAAAGGACAGATAAAAATATTTTTTTTAGACGCTGGCATGGAGGTGAAAAAAAAGAGAAAAAAAATGATTTGTGGTGCAGTGCAAAATCGCGAGGAAAGCTATTAAATGAATAAAGAAAAGCAAAAAGAATATAGATTTTGAGTAAAAAAAAAAAGGAAAAAAAAGAAATGATTTTTTTTTAACCTTCAAAAGGAAAAGGGAAAGAAGTGAGAAAAAATATAACTAAAACTATTGAGTGGAATTCGAGTGGAAAGAAACAGAGATAACTCGAATCACCCTGGACCTGCACCCAATTTATAATTTATATTGTTTATTATACATTATTTTATATTTTCTAATTTTTGCCTTTTGTCCCATATTTATTATATGCATATATCTGTTAAAAAAATTATGGAGTGCTCCCAAACGTTAGTACATTGTCTTTCTTAGATTGATAAATAAATTTTTATAGTGTTTTAATTTTAATGTTTGTCCTCGGCGGACAATGCCTTAATTAACCAAAGCCGCGAAGGGCCTGTTCCGGGAGTGAAGGGAAGGGAGAACGGCCGATGGAAGGGTGGGCGAAGCTAGCCTCAATAACAGCAGAGGTGGAGATGCGGTAGCAGATCAAGTTAAGTGCCTGGCCTCTCTTGGCCAACTGCAATAGCCCTAAATGCTTGTCGTAGCACGCAAATCAAATTTGTTAATAATTAATTAGGCCGCCTTGATTTCTGAGCAAGAACAACACCCCAATTGCTGACGAGCCAGAGCTGAGGTAAACATTGCGTGCGCTCAGTGGTCAGGCCCAACATCAGGCCGCAGAAGCAAAATTTAACAATGTTCGTTACATTTATAAATTAATATTTATTATAAGATAATTATTAATATTATTCTGGTGCCCAACGTTAAGGCTGATTTTTTCAGTGTATTACCCAGACACACCTACACAAATATTCACTTTTATCCACAAAGGGTATAAATGTTGTCTTGACAAATTCTTACCTTCATGTTTTCACTTATTCTTGTTTTTGCTTAACACTGACTCAGGCGCATCGGAAAGCGGTGGCCGAAATTAAACAAAACAGTTTTGGAACCGACCACGGTAGCAAAATCATTGTTTTTATTTTTTACACGCAGCTTATTTGAGTTTTAAGAGTTTAACTTTCAGCCGCATAGGATTCAAAGGCCCACAGTTTTTTCAACAGTTTGCCTAGCCACGTCTGTAGTATAACACTAAATACTCATTCCGTAAAAAGAGTAAAATCAGTCACTTGTCGAACGCTTGGATACACTTTCAAAAAAAAAAATGTATAAAAAAAAAAATTAAGTCAAGTGGCCACGTTCATAAATTGAAAATCGAAATTGCATGGATCACAGTTAGAGCGACCGCTCGCTGACCACAATCGCTATCGTTGTTGTTGTCGTTTGACTACAGATAAGCGCAGTCCGTACGCATGCCCAAGACAAAACCGTTGTTTTTTTTTTTCGTTTTTTTGGTATTCTTTATGCACTTGACTTGGTTTATGTTTCAATTTGGTTTTTTGAGGGATTAGTCACGCTAAAGGCAAATTAATATTTTGTTTCCGAATTTGTTTATATTGGTTACTTTTCGTTCCGTCTGCATACATACTAATTAAGCTTTAAGCAGAGAATTTGAGAGCAAAGCGAAAAGCGTTCGATCAGCTGTTCGACCACTGAGGGCATTGAACTTTAAGTAGATAAAACGAAAGGAGAGAATTAAAATCAATTGGCAGAGACTGTTTTGTTAGGGTAGGTTAGTTATTAAAATATTTTTTGGGTATAATTATATATAGTTAATAATGATTATCTTTAAAACTATATTTTAATATTTAATGTAAATGGGTGATGAGGAAGATGTTCCCGAAACCCCAGTAGCGATTTGCGCGCTGTGCGTAAAAACTTTAACCGTAACCACCACTTTTAGAACCAAATGCATGAAAATCATAAAGCCTGTATTTTAGCGCATTCCAAAAAAAAAAAACACATGCCCATCTTGTAATGTTATTTGTTTTGAAAAGCCTCCGCCTCCAAATACAAGAGGGCAAACTCGATCAAACCAAGAGGGCTCACCAGCTCCATCTGCGTCTGGACAAATACAAGAGAATAACGCAGTGCAGTCGGAAGTAATAGCGAATGCCGTATCTCGAGCAGTTCGAGCAATGCAGAACGATTTATTAGCTCAACTGTCGGCGCAGATGGCTCAATTAATTCAAACAAATATTTCTGAGCATTTGTGGCCGCTTAATGAAAACCTGTCTCAAAGAGAAGGGCTTGTAGGTGCTGGTAATACGTCTCCTCTTGGTCTAGGGAATAGAGATTTGGACGCTGGTCCTGGTCCCGGGTCTGCACACGGATCCCATAGAAGCGGAGTTTCCAAGCTATCGCAGAGACCTGATAAGGTTGCTCATATTATGAATGGGTGGAAAATTCGCTTCAGTGGAAACGAAGACTGACTTAATATTGATAATTTTATCTATAGAGTTGAAGCTCTTACACGACAGGCCCTGGCATCGGATTTCAACACACTGTGTGGTAATGCAAGCATTCTGTTCGAGGGTAAAGCTTGAGACTTTTATTGGCGGTTCCACAAGACGGCTCCAATGCCATGGGGTTGGGATTTTCTTTGCCAAGCTTTGAGGAAGCAGTTTAGGGATACTCGAAGCGACGTGGACATTCGGGAGGCAATTCGCTATCGAAAACAAAAGGAGAGAGAGAATTTCGACAGTTTTTATGACGCTATTATGCAGATGATGGATGGCTTAGAGGTACCTATAGACGAGTATACTGTGGTTGAGATTCTCAAGAGGAATTTGAGACCCGAAGTAAGGCACGAGATTTTGAAATTGTCCATTCATTCTGTAGATCGGTTAAGGGAAATTTGCGCCGTCGTGAAAGCTTTCTGGATGATGTCAGGAAAAATCAGGGCTATCAGAAGGTAGTTCCTTTTCGCAAGCAAGTGGAGCTAGTCGAGGAAATGCAGTTGGATCAGCCCGTAGAATTTTCAGATGTCGACGATGAAAAAGAAATCGGCGCTCTAGCATTAATATGTTGGAATTGCCATAAAGAGGGTCATCGATACCAAGACTGCGAGGATAAGAGAAGGATTTTTTGCTATATCTGTGGGACGAAAATTGTTTTTAAGCCTTCTTGTGTTCGTTGCCAAAAAAAACGTGAAAAAGTGAACGCAGTACCGCCAGCGACTGGGTGCTCCGAAAAACAAAAGCACGAATACAGAGCTGAGCCAATAAAACCGTCATGAAGCACAAACATTTTTCCGAAGGATTTAAGCGGGGCGAAAACTCAGCTTTTGGTTTGGCCTCAACTAATCGAAGCACAGCTTATTGATAATAATGTTGCAGCTCCAGTCAAATCCGTATCTAGGCAGACAACACGCATGCGATCATATTGGCGATCCGTCAAAACTATGAATACAATTCGGTTCAAAGGAATGATAAACGACCTTATGCTGAGGTTCGGCTGTTGGACAGGATAGTTACAGGGCTGTTGGATACAGGAGCAGCAATCAGCGTGATAGGCGGAAATTTAAGACAGTTATGTCAGCAGTATGCACGGCAGATGGGAAAAAGCTGGAAGTGGTTGGTCGGTTGCGTACATTAGGTACTTATAAGAATGTTAGTAAAGATTTAGATTTAAAAATAATACCTTCTTTAAGCCAAGATTTATATTTAGGAATCGATTTTTGGGAAAATTTTAATTTACTTATTTCGCATTCTATAGAAATAGGCGATGCAAAACCTGTTAAACAACGCCATTTCCCGGTATCTCCAGCAACCGAAAAGTTACCGTACGGTGAAGGAATCGAATAGTCCTTGGTCTTCTCCTGTTGTCCTTGTTCAGAAGCCTGGCAAGGTGAGACTATGTCTCGACAGTAGGAAAGTCAATGCTGTGACGAAAAAGGACGCGTATCCTCTTCCACAAATCGATGGTATATTAGGCAAACTGACCAAGGCAATATACATTTCCAGCTTGGACTTAAAAGATGCTTATTGGCAAATACCGCTAGAGCACAATTCCAGAGAAAATACAGCTTTTACCATTCCCGGAAAGCCGCTGTATCAGTATAAGGTCATGCCATTTGGTTTGACAAACGCATCACAAACAATGACCGTGCTCATGGATAAGGTAATTCCTCCATCGCTGAGAAATGAAGTCTTTGTGAATCTGGATGATCTGCTGGTTGTTTCAGATACATTTGAAGCCCATATGAGGGTTTTGAGTACAGTTGCTGATCATGTTCGCTCCGCTGGATTAATTCTGAATGTTGAAATAAGCAAATTTTGTATGCGATCGGTCAAGTATTTGGGGCATATAGTTGGAGAAGGCGTGATTCGCACAGATCCTGAAAAGGTGTCCGCCATGAAGGATTTCCCATTGCCCAAATCCTTAAAAGCACTTAGAAGTTTTCTCGGCATGGTGGGGTGGTATAGGAAATTTATTAATAATTTCGCTTCGGTGGCAGCTCCGCTAACTGATCTTCTAAAGCCAAAGAAAAAGTTTGAAATGACTATTGAGGGCCATTCGAGAAACTAAAAGAGATGCTGTGTTCCGCACCAGTGCTTCGGAGCCCAGACTTTACAAAACCGTTTTTTGTGCAGTGTGATGCCAGCAAGTCCGGTGTGGGTGGAGTCCTGGTTCAGGAAACGGATGAAGGGGACGAATATCCAATTGCCTTCGTGACAAAGAAATTAAATAGATGTCAGAGGGCGTACTCGATTTCTGAACAGGAATGCTTGGTCTCAATTATCTGCATCAAAAGATTCCGCGCGTATATAGAAGGACATGAGTTTACGGTGATCACCGATCACGCATCCCTCAAGTGGCTTTATATCAGACGGATCTAAATAGTCGTCTGGCTCGGTGGGCATTAAAGCTTCAAGGCTTTAATTTTAAGATTGAGCATCGTAGTGGCAAACTAAATGTTGTTCCCGACGCGTTTTCCAGAGTGAACGAGCAGGAAGTGGCGGTTTTAGATGACAGCCACGGATTGTTAGTCGATTTGCAATCTCCGGCGTTTAAGGAGAGTGATTACTTGGAAATGCAGAAAAAAGTCAGTGCCAACAGCGATAAATTTCCAGATTAAGGGTTGTGGATGGTTTGTTGTACCGCAGGACTCAGCATGAGACAGGAGAGCTGATGCAACACACTTTCGCGTGGAAGCTTTGTATTCCAAGCGATTTGATTCCAGAGGTTTTAAAGAAAGCCCACGACGACCCACTTGCATTGCATGGAGGCGTACACAAGACTTTAGAGCGAATTCGTAGGTACTACTTTTGGCCAGGATTAGTGGCAGATGTCAAAGAATAAATTGGTAATTGCGATGTCTGTAAGAGTACAAAAGCACCAAATAGAGTACAGCGACCGACGAAGAAAATGACGGCCGACGTCGTAATAAAGTATCTGCAAAAAGACTTGTTTCATACTTTTGAAATTCCCGAAACAATTGTGTCAGATATTGGTTCTCAATTCAAATCAGAACCGTTTCAAAAGTTGTTGAGGCAATATAGAGTTGCCCATAGTTTGACAGCAGTCTATGCGCCACACGCTAATGCGTCTGAGCGAGTCAATCGTTCAGTCAAAGCGGCCATAAGGTCTTATATTCGGGACGACCAGAAAGATTGGGATGAGTATTTGAGTAGCATTTGCTGTGCGTTGCGTTCATCAGTGCATTCTGGGATAGGGACTACGCCGCATTATATGGCGTTCGGGCAACATTTTATTTCATCAGGTTCGACATATAAATTATTGAGATCCCTGGAGATGTTGGAGGAAAGAGCCGCGAGGTTTACGCAAGAGGACTCCTTGGAATTGGTGCGTCGAAAAGCTCGGGAGGTGTTGCAGAAACATAATGAGAAGAACGAGCGGCAGTATAATTTAAGGTCTCGTGAGGTGTCTTACCAGGAAGGTCAGGAAGTATTTAGAAAGAATTTTAAACAAAACAGTTTCGTGGGAGGATACAGTTCTTAGTTAGGGCCCGCTTATCTTAGGCCAGAGTCCGGAAAAAAACTTAGAAATGCCTGCTATGAATTAGAGGATTTGCAAGGTCGATCAGTAGGGCGTTTCCATGCCAAAGATCTAAAACAGTAACGAGGCGTTGCTACCAGCTTTGGTTGGATCTGTTTTGGGGTTGTCGGACCCCAGTCAAGATCTTAAGGGGGGGCTTTTGTAGCGCTGGTAGTTTAAACTTAACCCAAACAGTTCGTGGCGAATGTGGCGGGTGAACAGGGCTAAGTGTCAAGCACTGATCTGGGGAGAGCATTTCTATTCTTTCGCTGTTAAGGGGCTTGCTGCCATAATTGGGCGGCACCTGCGTTCTTTTCCCTTTGAGCCTTCCACTAGAGAGGTTGATACCGCAGTCAAAAGTTTTTTTTATGGTGCCAGAAGTTTTCACTCGAAAGGGAGAGAGACGCTATACCCAATCAACGACTCAAATAGAGCCAATAGACTGTTAATAGAGCCAACGAAATAAGGTGAGTTATTCGGATAAAGGGCAGATAAAAAGATTTTTTTTAGACGCTGGCATGGAGGGGAAAAAAAAAGAGAAAAAAAATGTTTTGGCAAAAGATTAAGAAATTTATTTTTTCGCATTAGGGCTGCAGCATTGCTGTATTTTTTTTACAACGCCCTAACGAAGCGAAGTCTAGTGGGAACACTCAAGCCGATCACCGAAATCCGCCTACGCCTGGAGTGCTTCGAGGGAGGGGCGACAGTGGCAACGCGACCGCCTTGCAAAGCGAGCGGAGGAGATCGGCGACGAAAAGTGCTAAAGAAATAAATATTTAATTATATAATTCACCCCTGTCCCGACCCGAACTAATGTGCTAAAAGTAATTGTGGCCCGTTGTGGCAGAGAAAAAAATATAGATCGGTAGTGCGAAAAAATAGAAATTTAACGGTGTAAAAAAGAAAAAGAAAAAGCGGAAAAAACCGAGGGAGGAAATTAACCCTAAAATCAAGAAAATTTAAGTTTAAGAAAAACAAAAGAAAGAAAAGGAAAAGAAAATCCAAAAAACCAGGTTTTAAAAATAGTCATAAAATTTAGTTATTAGGAATCAGTTTTAATATTTCTTTTATATTTTTATATGTGAGAGTGATTTGAGTTCGTTTGTTATTTTACGCCAAAGAAAAAATGTAAATTCGCCTCGAGTTCCTTTTTGAAAGTTGAAGAAAGAGAAAAGAAATTATCCCCAGACTTGCCTGCCCCATGATTTTTTAACCGCGAAGACGTGAATTCTTTTACAGCATTCGGCGACCGTTCGAGAAAGCGCTTTCTTCGTTGGATCCGCAGCGACAGCCATGGTGAGCGAAAACTTAAACGTTTTTATTTAATTGTTCAAAAACAAAAAAATGAAAAGCAAAAATGATTTCGTGGTGCAGTGCAAAATCGCGAGGAAAGCTAATTAATGAATAAAGAAAAGCAAAAAGAATATAGATTTTGAGTAAAAAAAAAAAAAAAAAAATGATTTTTTTTTAACCTTCAAAAGGAAAAGAGAAAGAAGTGAGAAAAAAAAAAACTAAAACTATTGAGGGGAATTCGAGTGGAAGAAAAGGAGATAACTCGAATCACCCTGCATTTTTTTTTTTGCAGTCGAATATCGTAAATGGTCAGGTTCTTAGCTAACCAAATTAAATTCCTTGCCTCGTCCATAAAGATTTTTTTATTTTGTTGCATCGAATACCATATGTAATCGCAAGCAAAACTAAATTAGAATACCACATTATTACCAAGAACTGCACCCATTTATAATTTATATTGTTTATTATACAATTTTTTATATTTTCAATTTTTTTTGCCTTTTGTCCCATATTAATTATATGTATATATAATTAATATTAAAAAATTATGGAGTGCTCCCAAACGTTAGTATATTGTCTTTCTTAGTTGATAAATAAATTTTTATAATGTTTTAAATTTTAATGTTTGTCCTCGGCGGACAATGCCTTAATTAACCAAAGCCACGAAGGGGCTGTTCCGGGAGTGAAGGGAAGGGAGAACGGCCGATGGAAGGGTGGGCGAAACTAGCCTCAATAACAGCAGAGGTGGAGATGCGGTAGCAGATCAAGTTAAGTGCCTGGCCTCTCTTGGCCAACTGCAAAAGCCCTAAATGTAGAAGTGTGTTCAAAGTAGTTTTTTTTTGCTTGTCGCAGCACGCAAATCGAATTTGTTAATAATTAGTTAGGCCGCCTTGATTTCTGAGCAAGAACAACACCCCAATTGCTGACGAGCCAGAGCCGAGGTAACCATTGCGTGCGCTCAGTGGTCAGGCCCAACATCAGGCCGCAGAAGCAAAATTTATCAATGTTCGTTACACATCTTTGGTCCCGAACACTACTAGTGAATAGTTTGCAACTCTGGTACCAAGCAGCTGATTCATTTAAAATACAAAATGTACGACCCGGTTGCCAGAAAACGAATGACTGCCTCAAGCTGGGTAACATGGGCAATCCAGGGATGCCCTAAGTCAGGTCCAATTTTCTCAATAAGGAAAAAAATTGATCTTTGTCAATCCGGTAAGATTGCAAAAATCTGCAACACTTTCAGTTATTAAATTAATTTCGAATGAATAGTTACTTACTGGCGATCTGGAATTGCATCTTAAATTTCGGATATTGCGTTAATGTCCAACAGTTGTTGCCTCCTCAACTCGTTATTTGCCAAAAACTGCAAAATCATTGTTAAAATCAAACCAACAATCTTTGAATTATTTCGGGCAACACAGCTGATTTCCACACGAGTTGTTTAACACTTTTGTTTGTCAGTTTCCATCACTGCCTTTAAAATGAGTAAAATTTGGTTTTTTTTGGCTACCAATGATTTATTGACTGATCTTAGACATTAAATGTGAGCACCAGATTATGTTAAAGGGAAATCCGCCAACGTTAACGAAAACTGGAAAACTGGTTCCGGCTTTAAACACAGATTCAAAAAAATTTTTTTTTTGAAGAATGTCTAGCGAATTACCGGCCGCAAAGCGCAAGCAGCGAGCAGCAAACAAGTTCGAACGCCCTCGCCCATTTGTCTGAAAGTTTACTTCAATATAAATAAAAACACAACAATTTGGTCTCTAAAACTTAAAATTTTCCTTGCTTGTTGTAAAATTTCATAACGGAGAGGAACTTGGTGAGAAATAAAAAAGCTGACTGACGCTACTGCTCTAAACGAATGCCCTCATGCCTGTTCAAGTTTTCACTCGGTAGTGAAATTAATACAATTTTTGGATTTCCCTTCAGCTTGTTGTCAATTGCCAATTTCTTGGCGGAAAGTTTACTACACCATAAATAAAAACACAACAATTCGGTCTCTAAACGTTCATACAAAAAAACGAAAGCCCAGAGATCTTTCAGACTTCAACTTGATTATAGCACAGAAAAAAACGAACAAATTTCGTTACGTCCAACATAGACAACAACCATTAACTGCATGGACTTTTAGCTGTGATGCAGCACGGACAACCACCCAATAGGTTTAGGACAGTTCATGGCCAAACGAAACAAACAAGCCCGATGCGAATTTTTGGAATTTAACTGTCTAAAGCACGAACAACCACCAACAACTGTGAGGACTTTTATCAAAAGCACGGAAAACAATTTTGTTTTAGTAGTCTACTGAAACAGATAATTTCCTGCTTTCTTTAAGACTTAATAGCGTGGGGTATAAAGCATGTATCACGGAAAAATTCAACAGCTTCATAAAAAACAAGAAGGGAAGCAAACTTCGGCAAACCGAAGTTCATATACCCTTGCAGCTATTGCAAAAATTAAATATTCTTAAAAACATTAAAATTATGATTGACTTGCATGCTATCTGAGCTATATGCTATAGTAGTCCGATCCGGCTCGTTCCGACTTATATACTACCTGCAATAGAAAGATCGACATATAGTAATTCTTAAATATTTTAGAATTACGGTTTAAATTTCATCAAAATCTGAGAACTATATCATATAGCTCCCATAGAAACAATAAAAATATAAAAACAATTTTTTTTTGTAAATGTTACTTTTCTATTTTGTAACTTTTCTTTTTGACTTATTAATAATTTGACAGTTCAGAATTACGCTTTTCATTTTATTGAAATCGGAAAACAATATCATATAGCTGCCAAAGGAACATTTAAGCTGCGAATCATCATAGCTTCAATGTTTTTAAACATATACGCAAGTAAATCATAATTTTAATGTTTTCAAGAATATTTATCTGCAATATATACCCATGCAGATAACTTCGGCTTGCCAAATTTTGCTTCCTTCCTTTGTTCAAATAATTATTTGTAATTATCTAAATATATATATCAGATTAGGATTTGCATACTTCTCGTTAGTCTCTAAAATAAAATACGGTATAAATAAAAAATAAAACAAACCTATATAAAAATTTTCCAGATCGTGTTAAAATGGATATCCAGTAAATTATTGCAAAAGCAAAATACATATTCAGACTTGGTCGCTTCCAGCATTTAGGGACTTCAAAAACCAACAGCATTAAAATCTACAAAACCGCCAAAAAAAGGACATGCAGCTGAGAAGAAATGACTGTGTAGGTAAACGGTTTGAACACCTGGCTTAAGAGATACGAATGGGAACATTTAAAAAATAGTATTTATGTAGTCGTATGTTTGTTAGTTTTTGTCACAAAATTAGATATAATAACCTTTGCATGTTGAAGGTTCGATCGTCATGACTTTATTTTTATTTTTCATCAGGCAAAAACAAAACAAAAAAAATCAAACAAAAGAAAGGGATAGCTTTTTGTTTCGTATTAAAATATATTTACGCAAAAGACTTTTATTTTATTTAAAAAAAAAAAAGTTCAGAATACTTTTTCTAAAAGTATAGTTGGTTTTGGCGACCTTTCCAAAGTATATTAATTGTTAGCCGGCTCGAGGTCAGGATGTTGAAAAAACACAAAATTATTTCAATTTTGGTTATTTGTCAATATATTTCGGTTGCTCTTCGGCAACCATCTTCAGGACAACTATAAAATAATTACAACGATTTTAATATTTTTAACAAACAGAAAACAATTTACATTTGACATACATTTAATTTACACGTCTGCGTCCGGTGACGTGGAGTTGTTAACTAATTTTTCTTTCCCTAGTAAGTGTCTATATAAATGAGCGCAATTGTCAGTGTCCGTTTTGTAGTTCATCCGTATGTCTGTAAGTGTTTTTATGATATGTAGCATTTCTATGGTGAATCGTTTGGCATAGTGTTGTTCTTGTGATAAAATACTCGCCTCTTCGAAGTTCGGTGAGTGATTACTCTTGGCACAGTGGGACATGAGTGCTGTTTTTTGCGCGCTCGTATGATGTCTAGCTTTGAAGTCCGATTTATGTGGTGCTAGTCTAGTTTTTAGTTTAGATTTTGTTGTTCCTATATATATCATATTGCATATTTCGTTGTTGTTGCCGTTGCACGGTATTTTATATATTACGTCTTTTTTGTCAATTTCATTTATCTTTGATTTTGTTCTGTTGTATATAGATTTTAATGTGTGGTCCGGTTTATGTGCGATACTTATGTTTTCTTTGTCGTAGCATTCCGATTTCGCTACACGTTCGGATAATGCCGGGACGTATGTAATTGACATATATTTTTTGTTTTTATTGTTTTTAACGCTATTTTGTTTTGTTGTTTTGTGTTCCGATAATAATGTTTTTATTATGTGTTTTGGGAAATCATTGTCTGTCAACATTGATTTTATCTCCTGGGTCGTCTCTTCGTGGTAATCCGTGTCTGAAATTTTGAGCATTCTATGTATACAGCTTCTATCTCTATTTATTATCATTTGTTTTGGGTGTTTGGAGTTGAAATTGATGATTCGTCCGGTCGCAATTGGTTTCTTGTACTATTTTAATTTTAATCGATTTCCACGTCTAATTATCACTGAGTCCAAATAAGTTAATTGGTTGTTTTCTTCTAGTTCCATTGTAAATTTTTTATTATTGGTGAAAGAGTTGAGCATGGTCAGTGTAGTTTTATTGTCATCCTCTTGAATGATTGCGAACAGGTCATTGAATGGTCCCCGCTGGTGTCCCTCAGCTAAAGCCATTAATGGTAAAAAGATTTAACGCATAACATCAAAAGAACTACTATTAGAAAAAAATGTTTGCAGTTTGCAGAATCTGTGCTGGAAGCTTTTGTTGGCAGTGTTGTGAACTTTTCAGAAGTAGAGTTAAGGACCAGAATCGCTAAAAGACGACGAAAAAGGTCCCAGCACAACACGTTTCGCACATTTAGTACATTTAGCGGTTAAAAGAAGTAAGACACTTTTACAATTTAATTTAGATAAATGTTCAAATACCTTGAGGAAGCTAAGAAAAAACTACAACACGTACCAACACAGAAGCAGCAAGGGCTTGAAAGTTGTATTAAAATTAATCGAGCCCGATGTAACCCCTAATAAAGTTATCGATGCCCTCAAAGAAAACGGTTTTTTTGCAAAGAACGTTAGTAACATCATTAACAAGAACAAAAAGCCGCAACCACTCTTCAAGGTGGAGCTGGAGCCAGATAGCAGAGTCTTGACGAAAAATGAAGTGCATCCTATCTATAACCTATTGCACCGAAGAACTACGGTGGATGAGCCACATAAAAGGAACGGCCCAGTGCAATGCAAAAACTGTCAGGAGTATGGACACACCAGGACATACTGCAGTCTGTGTAGTTTGTGGAGATTTTCTCAATTCCGAAAACTTTTCTGCCAACAAGGAAGACCCCCAAAAGAAGAAATGTGGAAACTGCGAAGAAAATCACTAACTACAGGGTCTACAAGGACCGCATGCTACGAGTGACAACCACGCGCATTCAAAATCCTCAAAAAGTGTACACTTACTCAAAAAGGACGCCGGAAGTTTTTTTCGGCACGGCATAGTTATGTGTTTTAGTTTTATTGTATATGTGTGTAGATAAAAGAGAAGAAGATATCGTTATAATTTTCATGTTATGGTTAGTATAAAAGACTACGTAATCTTAGGTAAATCAATTAGTACACAAATGTAGGTAATAGAGAACATCGAATCAAATCTAGAGCTGTTTAAAAATGGTATGCAAGTTAACCAACCCGTGAAACCGGGCCGCTTATGGAATTAATAAACAATTTTCAAAATTCAATTTAAACAATCTTTGCCTATGCCTTTGCATTTGCCTTTGTCTTTGCCCATGCCTTTGGCTTTGGGGTCCGCTCTTGGTTTCCCTACCAAGATAAACAAACAAAACTTAAAGTAAACATAAGTTTACACTCGAAGCCCAATCAATTGCGTTCTAAGTTCAAACTATTGCGATCCAAGCCCAAAAGCCCAAGCCTATTTGAATTTCGCAATAGGAAGCCATGATTTCATCCTAAGCTTATATTCTAAACAAAAGGAAAAGTTCTAGAAGCTCAAAGAAAAGATTTTAGAATTAAGCCGGCAGTCCATCTTTGATCAAGAAACAGTTCGGAAGTAAAAAATTCGAATGTGAAAAATAAAGTGTATTGTACTAGTGAAATTAAATAAAAAGGTTTAACACCAAATTCCATAAAATAAAAAATATATTTTTTTGACAGAATTACTAGTGATAAACTAAATTGGCGCCCAACGTGGGGCTGTGAATAAAAAAGTTCTAAAAAATTATTAATTATAACAAGTTAATATAAAAAAGGAACTTGCGCCGCAAAAACCCAACAAACCGACGACAACCAATATTGTGAATGTGATCGTGATTTAAAAATTTAAATGGAAATTTAAAAAAAAATTCACAGTACAAGAACACACAACAAAAAAACAAATAAATAAAGAACAATAAATCAAAAATAATAATTAAAGCATAATAAACAAAAACACAATTAATAAAGAAGTTAAATAAACACAAACATATCAACTGGGAAATCCAAGAAGAATAAAAACGAAATATTTCATTTAAACAAAGAAGGAAGGAAGGAAGGGCTGAAGGGCATTCCCTCGCCAAAATTTAACACGACTACAACCAAAATAACAAAGAAGGAAGGAAGCTGAAGGGCATTCCCCCGCCATCATCAAAGAAGACAAGCTTAAAAATTAAAAGATCGTAAGAAATAAGAACAATTATATTTTAAGTTAAAATTTAATTTGAAAGATAAATTATATAATACATCCTGGAAGATCTAGAAGATTTGTTGAATCTATTTAATAAATTAGAAGTGACCGATACGCCAAGCACAAGTAAAATGGCGAATCAAGAATTAGAAAAGCAAGCCTTTTTAACCAAAGAATTAAAAAAACAGGAGTAAATTCTTTAAAAAACGAAATAGAAACACTTAAAACAGAACATCAAACGAATGTCAACAAAGCAGAAGATTATAAAATTGAAGAAGTTGACAATTTATTAAATGTGAAGAATCCAATGAAATCATTAAATCAGTTCCAGAATTTAAGGGGGAACTTGATAATTATGTGAGTTGGAGGGAAGCGGCAGAAAACGCTATGAGTCAGTATATTCGAAAAAGTAAGCGATATTTCGCAGCACTATCAATATTAAGAACAAGATAACAGGAAAAGCAAACGATGCTCTAACCATCCATCGTTTTTAGCGATAGAAGACCGCTACACATCGAACAAGAATTAAGTATTCTTACACAAGGAAAACTAAGTGTAATGGAATACTATAACCAAGTGTACAGGAAACTAACATTACTGACTAACAAAACTATAATGACATATGGTCGTAATAAGCCAATCACTTCAGAAATAGACAAAGACAGAGTGCACTAAGAGTTTTCGCAACTGGCCTTAACGGCCCAGTATCATCAACTCTGTATTCCATGAACCCAACTGACTTGCCTAATGCAATGGCGTTTGTACAGGAGATGGAAAGTAATAATATGAGAGCAAAATTCGCTCACAATTTCGTTGGAATGAGTTATAGAAATTATAGCTCAAATTATAGTAATGGCCCAGAACAAAATAATAATTTTTTTAATCAAAAGACCACTAATTACAATAATTTAAATTATTTGAGATACAATCAAAGATCTCCGCAACAAGTTAAAAATAATCAATGGAATCAGAGTCAGAATAATAATAATCAGTGGGGACAAAATACTAACAATCAGGTACAGTCTGCTCCTGAACCAATGGAGAAAGATGAATCAATCCAGTATCAAAAACGTCCTAATAATAATTTTAATGGGGGAATAATAACAGACAAAATTATAATAATTATTATCCAAGAAATAATTACAATCAAAACCAAGGCCAAAAAACATATATAAGCGCAACTCAAAACAAACCATCTGAATTACATCCACAGTTAAAGCGGGAACCAACTGGTTCAATTAATCAGCCTGCTCAAAAAATTATGAGAGTAAATAATATAGTAGAGGATCATTTATTAGATCAGAATCCGGAGTAGGATTACCCTACTTGATGAGAACAGAAAAAAAATCGAAAAAGAATTAAAAGTTTTAATCGACACAGGAGCAACATCTTGTTACATAAAAAGGGGAATTTATCAAAATAAAAAAGAGCTCCCAATTTACAAAAGAGTTTCAACTATTAATGGGTTTACAATAATAAAATTTTTTCATTTAATAACGGTATTTAACACAAGACAAGTATTTCATGAAATAGAAGGGTTAGAATCCGAATAGGTTTTAATCTTTTAAAAAAAATAGGGGCGGTTATTGATATTCAAAAAGGGACCATCAATTATAACAAAAACAAGAAAGGAAGCAAACTTCGGCAAGCCGAAGTTTATATACCCTTGCAGCTATTGCAAGAATTAAATATTTTTGAAAACATTAAAATTTTGATTTACTTGCGTATATGTCTAAAAACATTGAAGCAATGATGATTTGCAGCTCATTATTAGGTAGTTATTTTATATAATTTTATTATTTTTATTGGAGCTATATGATATAGTCGTCCTATTTTGATGAAATTTTAACCGTAATTCTGAAATATTTATCCATTACTATATGTCGAAGAACTTATAGAAAAAATTTAAAAACACCAAAGTTATAATTTTTTTTTATTTACTTTTATGATTGTTCCTATGGGAGCCATATGCTATAGTCGTCCGATTTTGATGAAATTAAAACCGTAATTCTGAAATATTTATCCATTACTATATCTCGAAGAACTAAAAAAAAAATTAAAAAATAGAAAAGCTATAATTTTTTTTCATTTATTTTTATGATTGTTCCTATGGGAGCTATATGCTATAGTCGTCCGATTTTGATGAAATTTAAACCGTAATTCTGAAATATTTAACCCTTACTATATCTCGAAGAATTAAAAAAAAATTAAAAAACAGCAAAGTTATAATTTTTTTCATTTATTTTTCCGATTGTTCCTATGGGAGCTATATGCTATAGTCGTCCGATCCGGCTCGCTCCGACTTATATACTACCTGCAATAGAAAGACAACTTTTGGGAAAGTTTCATGCAGATAGCTTAAAAACTAAGAGACTAGTTTGCATATAAACGGACGGACAGACGGACAGACGGACGGACAGACGGACATGGCTAGATCGACTCTACTAGTGATGCTCATCAAGAATATATACTTTATAGGGTCGGAAACGTCTCCTTCACTGCGTTGCAAACTTCTGACTGAAATTATAATACCCTCTGCAAGGGTATAAAAATACTTTGAAAAAAAACAGATTCACAAATGGTGGAAAAAAGTTTATTTAGCTTGGGATCACAGAATCCTGAGCAGACGTAGAATTATCCGTCAAAAAAAATCAAATAGTTTGGGATCTAGAAATCCTGAACATGCCGACGTAAAATTATCCGTCAACAAAAAAATTTATAGTTTGGGATCCAAAAATCCTGAACACGCCGACGTAGAATTATCCGTCAACAAAAAAATTATATAGTTTGGAAAAAAAAATTCCTGAACACGCCCACGAAGCATTTTCCGTCAACAAAAAGTTAAAACGTTTGGGAACACAAAACCCTCAACGCGCCGACGTCGAACTATCCATCTATAAAAAAGTAACAACTGTGGGATCAATGGATTCTGAAAGAAATAAAAGAATTAATATTAAAATGTTAATTCAAATCAAGTAGAAGATTTGGAGAAAATAATAATTGACATAATTGAAGAGGAACACTCTAAAATATACCTACAAATTCCTTTTAGAACTGATATTCGGGGCGAAATAAATACAAATAACGACAGGGCCATTTATAGTAAACAATATCCCCATGCGTTATCAGTTTCAGATTTCGTTAACAATGGAATCAATAGAATGATAAATGAAAATATTATAAGGCCGAGTAAAAGTCCTTACAATTCACCAGTATTGGTGGTACCCAAAAAGGGTCAAAACGAAGACGGTAGCCCTAAACACAAAAAATTAAATGAGAACACAATACCGGATAGATACTCGATGCAAGACCCATCTGTTATATTAGCCAACTTATGAAAGGCAAATTTTTTTTCCACAGTTGATTTGGAATCAGGATTCCATCAAATTCTAATGAAAGACTCAGATATTGAACAAACATCTTTTTCTATTAACAACGGAAAATTTGAATTTTTACGCATGCCTTTCGGGTTAACCAATGCGCCCAGAATTTTCCAGAGAGCAATGGATGATATTCTCAGAGAACAAGTAGGAAAAACATGCCACGTCTACATGGACGATATTATAATTTTTTCAAACACAATCGAGCAACATTTCTCAGATTTAACTCAAATAATAGGCATTTTACAAAGAGCAAATATGAAAATTTCTCTCGAAAAATCTAAATTCTCTAAATGAGAAACCTCCTTTCTTGGTTACATTGTTTTTTTTAATGTAATCAAAACAGATCCTGAAAAAATTTCCACTATTTCACAGAATTCACTTTGACACCAGACGCATCAGACGTAGCTATCGGGGCGGTATTATCACAGGATAACAAACCAATTACTTTCATTTCTAAGACACTTAATAAAACCGAGCAACTTTATGCCACAAACAAAAAGGAACTGCTAGCCATAGTATGGGCCTTAAAAAATTTGAGAAATTTGTACGGAGTAGTTGGTATAAAAATCCAAACGGACCATCAATATTTGTCTTTCACGATTTCGGACAAAAATCCCAACGTAGAAATGAAAAGATGGTATTCTTTCAAAGAAAGTTTTACCCCAAAAATAATATATAAACCCGGTACAACAAATGTTGTAGCCGATGCATTATCTCGAATACAAATAAATAACATTACAAACAGTGATGTAGAACAAACAGAACAGTCAGACTCAGATCAAAACACACAGCATTCTGCTGACAGTAGTTTTGAAAATGTAATACAAGAGACCCGTAAACCGTTAAATCAGTCTAAACAACAACTGTTATTAACAAGGGGAGGTTTACATGAGTCACTGGAAGTTTTTGGCAGGACACGACACGTAATTAAATATGATACACCAAAAAATAAATAACTATATTAAAAGAGTATATTCCACCAAACATTACGGAAGGAATTCATTGTACATTACGGGACTTATATCACATTCAATTACCCTTAAAAAATAATTTCACTAACCCATTTCTTTTTACGAGAATCTTTCTTCAAGACATAGAAAACGATGAAGATAGAGCCATAATTATAGAAGAAACACACAGTCGAGCTCATAGTGGTCTAGATGAAAATTATAAACAAATCAGTAATATATATTATTGGCTTATTTAAAAAATTGAAAGAATATCAGAAATTGTGTGATTTGTAATGAAAATAAATATAACAGGCACCCAATAAAAATTTCAATCGGGGAAGCCCCTATTCCAACTAAAGAAGGAGAACATTTACATATAGATATATACTAAAATTCCTTGTTGTAAAAGAAATTCAAAATAAGTTAAACATTGAAATTAAGGTAATGGAACTACTTCAACAATTTCCCCACGCAAAAGTAATTATGACCGATAACAAACCTAGTTTTACCTCAGCTCAATTTAAATCATTTTTACAAAGGTGTGGAATTACTTTTCATTACGCAGACCCAAGACATAGTACTTCAAACGGACAAGTAGAAAGGGCACATTTGACATTACCAAAAAAAAAATCTCGCTGCATAAAAGAGGAGTTTAATTTAACTAATTTTCCGAAATAGTTATTAGAGCCGCTCAAAAATATAATCAGAGCATTCATTCCACAACAAACGAAAAACCATTTGATATCCTATATAATAAAATTGATCATGATATATTCCATTATCTTGAAAAAATACACAATCTAGAATGTTAGAAACACATAATGAGAACAAAAAAGAAAAAGATTATAATGTAGGACAAGTTGTTTATGAAAGAAACATGGGGAACGAAACAAACTTAAATCCAGATATAAAAAACAAGTTGTAAAGGAAAATTTGCCTAACAAATAATAATCAACAATAGAAATAGGATTATTCATAAAGATAATATTAAATTCTAATATAAGCAACAATTTTTATTATTTTTTTTTCAGAAAAATGTTTTTTTTTCAGTACTTATTCTCAACTATAATTGACTATAATAGTCACGAATACTTATTATTTAAGGACAATAAAGACGTATTGACGTACGATTCATACGCAGATTTATTTCACATAACTAATTTAAGTTTTTATGAAGAAATAATTAACACAGAAACGAGATCTTTGAGCAAAACATCAAAAATAGACATAGAATGGGAAATTCAATGGACTTGGAACTCATCAAATTAACTTTATCAGAAATAATGCCAAAAAGACAAAAAAGAGGAATTAATGAAATAGGAACTTTATGGAAATGGATAGCAGGTACTCCTGATCGTGATGATTTCATAACGGTTCAGAACAAAATAGACAGCCTAAATTCAAAATTATTTAATGAAGTAAAATATCTTACTAAAAGTTCAAAAAAATGTAGTTTTCAACGAGGAAACAATTTTACGAAAACATCGTTTGCGGTTACTCACATTGACTTACAAAATTTATTGATACCATTATCTTGGCAAAAGCAAAAATTTTGAATACTAAAATTTTAAACGAGAATGAAATTAAAGAAATTTACAATCATAAAAAAACAATCTGTAGTATTATCTGACCTAAAATTTATGATTTAATGACTTACTTGTAGTTTACATAAAATATCCCATGATTAACGGTAAAATTATTATTAAATAATGAAATTGTCAATTGCAAAAACAAATGAATAATTTTAAGAAAGAAATGTTTAACAACTATTGTAAATTAAGTTTTGAAACTAATTGTTTTATAAAATTATTAAACGGCGAAAAAGCTAATTGCTAATAAATAAGAGAAATTAATAGTAAAACTGATATTATACAGGATGGTGCCATTTTAATAACAGGAACAAATATAGTAGACAACACTCAATTAAAAGGTTCATATTTAATTTTGTTCAATGACTCAATTATTATAAATAACAACACCTACATTACAGCGAAAACAAAATATTAAACTATATAGCTCAGCATAAATTCATAAATTATGACATTTCCGAATAGATGGCTTCAAATAATTCGGAGCTAGCTCTTGACAATATAAACATTATCAATCCATTTATAAAAATTAATAATACCAAAATATCAGTTTCCTTTATATTTATATCATTATATTTTTAATATTATCACTTTATATAATATACAGAAATTTTTAACCAAAAAACAACGGCCAGAACTAGAAATCATACAAACCAAAAAAAAATTTTTAAAGAAAAAAAAATACAAACCAAGAAGAAATTTTAATAGAAGAAAATACAAACCACGAAGAACTTTTTTTTTCAAAACTAAGAGCACGCTTAAAAGAAATTCATAATGAATCGGGGCGATCCATTTAGAAGGGGAGAGTTCACCAACCCGTGAAACTTATGAATTAATAAACAATTTTCAAAATTCAATTTAAACAACCTTTGCCTATGCCTTTGCATTTGCCTTTGTCCTTGCTCATGCCTTTGGCTTTGGGTTCCCCTCTTGGTTTCCCTACCAAGTAAACCAACAAAACTTAAAGTAAACATAAATTTCCACTCGAAGCCCATCAATTGCATTCTAAGTTCAAACTATTGCAATCCAAGCCCAAACAAATTGCACCGGTCAGCATATTTGAATTTCACAATAGGATGCCATGATTTCATCCTAAGCTTATATTCTAAACGAAAGGAAAAGTTCTAGAAGCTCAAAGAAAAGATTTGGCCGAGGTTCGTTGGATAAGATTTAGAATTAAGCCGGCAGTCCAATCTTTGATCAAGAACAGTTCGGAAGTAAAAAATTCGCATGTGAAAAATAAAGCGTATTGTACTTGTGAAATAATAAAAAGGTTTAACACCAAAGTGCATAAAATAAAAAATATATTTTTTTAACGGAATTACTAGTGATTAACTAAATTTGCACATAACGATAAATAAATCATAAAGTCATTTGTTGATTTCTAGGACTTCTTAGAGATACTGAACGAATTGAAGCCTGTGATTGGTTATACAAAATTGAAAATCTATATTGGATTCGATTATAAGATCACTGGATGCAAGTTAAAAAAGACACCATATGGAAGCAAGTAGTTCTTTATTTAATAGACCAGGGCAGGCAAAGATGTTTGGATATTTTTACCTAAAAGTTATGTAAGCAAATTTTGTACTAAGACATCTTATAAGAAATTAAATGAGAACGGAATTATAAATAAGATGTATAAGGGAAAAAAAATGTAAAAAATAGAATTTTATCTGTAAATAAGAAAGAGAAATAAATGAATTTTTTCAATATAAATCGTAAAAAA